>NC_087209.1:12192911-12197911 GCF_015104395.2 Macrobrachium nipponense | reverse complement strand
CTTACGAATGGAGGGAGAGGAGGAGGGAGGAGGAAAGGAGGAGGGGTTTGAGGGTGGAGGAAGGGAATAAGACGCTGTCCCCGAATTCATGTTTGCATACACACCTGCATAAGATTCACGAGATAAATTTCCGTTTCCTCTGACAACCGGTTTATTTGGTGCTGTTTTATTCCTATCTTGTTTGTGGGTGGATGGGGGCGGGGGCGGGGGGATGAATTCAGATTTTGATTCCCTTCACTTGAATATGAAAAGAGATATTCTAGCATAACGAAGCAGAAAAGTTAGTATGCATATATATATATATATATATATATATATATATATATATATATATATATATACATATATATATATATATATATATATATATATATATATTTATATATATATAAATACATGCACATGCATACATACATACAAACATACATATATGTCCTCTCTCTCTCTCTCTCTCTCCTCTCTCTCTCTCTTTCTTTATATATATATATATATATATATATATATATATATATATATATATATATATATATATATATATATATATATATACACTATATATATTTATATATACTGTCACTCTCCTTACAGAGATGGAAGAGTATTCGTCATAAAAAATGAGGGATATCGTTTTCTATCACGCCCAAAACTTGGTGACGGGGATGGGTATGACGTAAACGACAAATGAGAGACAATGAAACAAGGAAGAGAGAGAGAGAGAGAGAGAGAGAGAGAGAGAGAGAGAGAGACGAACGATTGCCTCAAAATATTCAGAAACCTGCTGCTGCTTCCATAGAATGCAACGACCGTGAAGAAGGAAGAAAATATGGGTGGAAATTGGAAGATCGTCTTCGGATACCGGTTGGCCACAGAAAATAAAAGATTTTCCCCCAACGGACGGGAAAGGGGATTAAACAGGGCGTGAAATAAATCGCCACTCGGGGAATAAAGACAAGGGGATTTTTTCTTTTTTTTATCTTTTGATGGTGATGGGCATTCGTTTTTATTATTCTTCATAAGGAAAAATCAGTCTTTTTTTTAATTTAAAGAATAAATTAACTAAAACGAGGAAGGAATTGTGAAAAAATAAAAGTAATATTTGCTCTATGAACAGACAAAATAATATTAATATAATTTATTATCCTTCATCATTCGCTAATAGTTAGATTACGATATGGATAACGTTATCATTTACCACAGTAATGAAGAGAAAACGTAAAATGACACACTAAGTTTAAATTACACAGCCGAAAAAACACTAAGAAAACGGCATATGAATATTTTGAATTATAGAACTTTGTAACACGGTATTTCCTAAATAGTCTATTGGCTTTTATAAGGCAAGACCTCTGAAAATATTTACAACTCTCCTATCTAAGTAAGATGAGTAAGATTTCCAGATACTGGACAATGAGCAAGGGAAATAATAACTGTACAAAACTACTTAACACAGCTATGAACGTCATCAGTAGTAAAACCTGCTTAAGAAAATATAATCGAATCCTTATGATGTCGTTTTTCTCAGCAAGATAAATCATCCACTTACTTCTCGTCTAAGAATATCCTTTCGTATATCAAGAGGATAGACAAATTTTCCAGCAATAACATCCTCGAAAACAAAGAAAATAGTACAATCGACCGCCATTAAAAACCAGTATTGACACTGGCTCCCCTCATCCAGGGAAACAGAAATATATTTGTACTTCCTTAACGCAGCCGTAGACATTTTTTAACCATAAGGTCAGCTAATGTAAAACAACATCATTCAGAAACATAAAATATTCGAAATTTAAAATACAAGTCAGGATTATTTCCCGAAAAAAGAAAAAAAAATACAAAAATGAAAAATAAGACACTTTTTTTATTTCTACGCAAATAAATAAAATAAAATAAAAAAATGAAAAATGAGACACTATTTTTCCCGATCGTCATCAAAGCAAAAGCAATCCCATCAAGCAAAGTTTATCCCCACTCCAACCGCATTATCCAACTCGCACGGTCGGCGTCATCTCAGGTCCGATACGCTAATTCAACTGGCAAACTTCCTGACGCGGCGTCGTCCAGCAGCTGAGGAATTGAGTCAATTTGCAATGCATATTCGCTTAAACTCTGGGTAAGCTGTGACGAGCAGACAGATGGGCACTTGGAGCATGGAATTAGACGAAAATAGAATAATGAAAAGATTAAAATGAGAAGAGTAACGAGGGACACTGGTATTAATAATTATGAAAACAGAAATAAAAAGGACGGTGTGCAACGTCCGAAGGGTTCGCCCTTGCCATCAAGACCAGGTTTTTTATGTCAGTAATGTCTCATAGTCAGGATACACTTTGGAGTAATAATCACCAGTGAGTAGTGAAGATAAGCAGACTGCAAAATCCCGCATATGCGATTAGCATAGTTACCCACAAATACACCGCCACTTCCGTTTTTTTCACACCACAAAAACTAAATTTTCTGAGTTATTCAATAACTGCCCAATTTACGCTCCCTTCTGCAAAAACTGCAACAGTTGCTGCACACCAACCTCAATTATATGAGATCATATGGTTTTCCCAGCTCTGATGGTCGCCAAATATTAAAAAGGGAAAAAGTAAAAATATGTTCTTGCATTTTCACAAAATCCTGCTGACTTTAATACAGAGAACTGGTCCAACAGGCAGACAGACCGGACCGTTACAAGCTACAATGGACTAGGCAATCCAATCCAGTCGCCAAAGCTCCAACAGGAATAATATTAGGACAAAACCGAAAGGAAGTGTAGTTCTAAACTGGGAGTGTTTTGAATTCTATTTATAATTATTATATAAGCAAGCATAATTCGCAAAATGCCAAGTGCACAAAATACAAATAAAAAAAAAACATGAAAATCACAATTTCTTGGTAATAACCGACTTCAAAAAAGCATGATCGTCATTCGTGATATAAACGTGATTAAAATGTATGTTTTCCATTTGGAGTCTTTCGTAATACTATATTTTGTAAAGACCTATTAAAAAATTCTTCAAGACTTGACAAGTAACATCAAAATAACTTCGGCTGTATTCTGATACATGTGACTTACGCATTTCTACAAATCAATAATTCAACGTATATAATCCTAGTCATGATATAATTTCTAGGATACGTAACGCCATGTTTGTTTGTAAGGTGTTTTTACGTTGCATGGCACCAGTGGTTACTCGGCAACGGGCCAACGGCTTTACGTGACTTCCGAATCACGTCGAGAGTGATCTTCTTTCACCAGAAATACACATCTCTAACCCCTCAGTGGAATGCCCGAGAATCGAACTCGCGGCCACCGAGGTAGCAGGCCAACACAATCCCTACCATGCCACTGAGGCACTCATAGCGCAATGTACACTATCCAAGATAAGTTAATGTATATATTCCTTACCTGCTTTGAAATAAAAATGAGGAATGTTGAAAAAATGACAGCTGCGTAACTGAGACGATACGTCGCGCTGACAGAAATACACGTCAAATGAAAGGACGGTTAATAACCTTATAATTAGGGTAGACATATCGTTTATCACAAAGGACATAAAACTACTTCAATACACTAATCGATATGAGTAACAATGCCTTCTAAATTTATATAGGCAAGCTGATCATAGTAAAGACAATTTTTTTTTTTTTTTAATAGATGGTGGGGTAGGGGTCTTTCTGCATCGGGCTACCACTGACAGACTTGCAAAGTACCAATAGTTATAATTAAACTTGAAATAAGTCTTGGGTGAAGCCGATAAAATAAAAAAAATTATGACTTTAATGGTCAAATGGGGATGGAAGCATACTTAAAACCTTACAGAAGCTTCTTGCCTTATTTCTTTTGTTTCAACTGGACCAAGCAAAAACTGAAAATCAATATCAGAGAATGAATTGCTTTGCATTCCAATATTCTGGGATAATACGGAGCCAAGCATCCCTCGTCTCAGATGCAGAGAATAAATCACTTCGAAAATCCTATTAATATAACTTCCCAGCAGCAATGTCAACAGAAAGCATGAGGAGGATATGACGCAGATAAATCAATCTCATCTTTCATCAGTCCGCGAAGAAATTATTCGCTGACGTACTTCCGTCTTACGTTCGTGTCAGGGCCATAATGCCATCTTGCATGAAGTATGAGAACGTTCCTTCCCGCAGTCGCAAATGTGTCATGAAATATTGCATTCCGCGCTTCTCGGATGTCTCAGCTACTGCCATTTGAGCCACATTCATTTTCTTAGTTTTCTTTTATTTATTTTTTATTATCTTTTATTTTCTTCTCAGTTATCTGTTCGAAGCTTGGGAGTAAATTTCAAGCCTTCTATTATCACAGAGCCTTCCATTTGAAAATGGAAAGTTACATGACAAAAGAAATACCGAAGAATGTAAACAAATTCTGTATGTGGGAAGTGAATGGTACTAGAGACTAATAAAATATTTTGGGAAAAAAAACAATTGATTACGAACAAGGTGGATAAGAGGACCGCAAACTTAGGAATCCTAGCGGAAAATATTTCCAAATTCAATTGAAAATAATTGGCAATTGCAACTTAAGTGATTTATAGTTAATCTCACAGATTGATAACCAACTACTTCAACAGAAAGACAAATGACAGAAGTCGAGTTAAACAGACCCCCAGTAAATTGCCCAATATGCTTCAATACCCCCTTTGCCTAAGTCCACTTAAGTCCTATTTGTTGACGATATAACTTCATATGTTGGGGCTGGACCTTCGTCTATAAGGACCTGCGATATTATACGCTAAGGTCGGTTGGTATGACTCCTATCCTCGTTGGAGTATCATGGACTTCGATGATAATTCTAAGTTCATTCAGTATCTTCTTTCTGATGTAAGGATTGAGTCGTTGAAACACAGAGTACAAAAATAAGATGTATTGTTCTATCTTACATTGTGAAGTGTAGATAAGATTTGATAGGTCTAACTGAAGTCTGATATACAATTTGGTTTACAAGATCATAGGTGAGCAAACACTAGCTCGACATACGAACA
>NC_087209.1:12177349-12192411 GCF_015104395.2 Macrobrachium nipponense | reverse complement strand
CTCTCTCTTTGTATGCCCCTCTGTCTGTTTGTGTCTTCATATTCAGCTCCATGGAGCTAACGTCATTGTTCCGTGTCTTTCAAAGTGATATCAACCAAGGCCCATTGAAAGCCTGGCTCTCATTAACGTGTCATAACGAATCGAGTTCCATTTGTGGGTGCGTCCATTCTCTTCATTAAAGTCAGAAATGAAATGAACGCAGGAGGACAAAGATTTTCACAAGAATTCGACTGTGAAATACGCCTCCCAGTTCGAAGAGAGAGAGAGAGAGAGAGAGAGAGAGAGAGAGAGAGAGAGAGAGAGAGAGAGAGAGAGAAGACGATTTTGGTAGATACAGTTGATGTTTAATTTTTTTTTTTTTTTTCTTTTTGAGGAGCATAAATGAGTTTATATGGTAAAAAAATTTCGTCAAATAGTACTTTGTATTTTGTACATTCACTCTGGGGCAACGCCAGAGTGAATGTATTATATTGCCGGCAATATACTTGTACGAGTACATTGCAGGCAATGTACTTGGATTTTGCGTTGAGGTTAAGAATATAGCAAATTTGATCTGGAGAATATGATGGATTTTCCTTTAAAGATACAGTGCTAAAAGCGAATGTATTTCATATGCAATTATAAAAAAATAATTGCAACATTCTCTCATAATAAAGAAAAAAAAATAGTTAAGGACATGAATAACGTAAGTAGTAATTCAGTTTACGCTAATTCATATGAGTGATCAGGTAAATTCAAGTAAATTCATCCCACGCTACAAGTCTTTACATTTCTCTCTCTCTCTCTCTCTCTCTCTCTCTCTCTCTCTGCTTCATCCACGAATCTCTTGAAAGGCTTCTTGAAGCTGCAAGAGTTCCTGCAGGAGCTTATTCAAGGTTATTATACTTATTCGGTTTCTGAACAAGTTAGCGTGGAGGAGATTAGATAAGAGGCCTCACGGGAAGACTGAGATGAAGCTTGAATTTCTTTTTTTTTTAAGCTTTTCGACTCCTTCGTTAAGGTTTTTAATCCATTACGGGGATTTTCTCGTCTGGAGTTGGGATTCAACTCTTTTCTTATCGAAATAAATCTCTACTTTACTGCAGGGGTTCTTAGCAAGGGGTATCCATACCCCTTGGGGGTATGAGAACCACATGCTGGGATATGGGACTTGATTTCTGAATATTTATATGTATCTGATTTTAATGTGTCCATGTATACAAGGGTACATTTTGTAAATGAATAACCTAGTCCTAGGTATTCATACCTAAAGTATGTATTAAACTAAGTATATGAAATTTATATCGGCAACAAATAAGACTTAAATGGACTTAAGCAAAGGGGGGTATGGAACCATATTGGGCAATTCTAGTTTGTTATCATGAATCTGTGAGATTAACTATAAATCACTTAAGTTGCAATTGCCAATTATTTTCAATTGAATTTGGAAACATTTTCCGCTAGGATTCCTAAGTTTGTGGTCCTCCTTATCTGCCTTGTTCGTAATAAATTGTTTTTTTTTTTCCTGAAATATTTTATTAGTCTCTAGTACCATTCACTTCCCACATACAAAATTTTTTACATTCTTCGGTATTTCTTTTGTCACGTAACTGCTATTTTAAAATGGATGGCTCTGTGATAATAGAAAGGCTTGAAATGTATTACCAGCTCCGAACAGATAGATGGGAAGCGTTCAAAGAAAATAAAAGAAAACTAAGAAAAAAAAAAAAAAAAAAAAAAAAAAAAAAAATTAATGCAGCTTAGATGGAAGTAGCTGAGACATCCGAGAAGCGCGGAATGCAATATTTCATGACATCTGTGACTGCGGGAAGGAACGTTCTCATAATTCATGCAAGATGGCATTATGGGTCCTGACACGAAAGCATGGCGAAAGTACGTCAGGCGAGTAATACTCGCGAGCTGATGAAAGATGAGATTGATTTATCTGCGTCATATCCTCCTCATGCTTTCTGATGACATTGCTGCTGGGAAGTTATATTAATAAGATTTTTGAAGTGATTTCTCTGCAGCTGGGGCGAGGGATCCTTGGCTTCGCTTCGTAGTATCCCAGAAATACTGGAAATGCAATGCAATTCATTCTCTGATACTGATTTTTCCTTTTTTGCTTGGTCCACTTGAAAGTAAACGAAGTAAGGCAAGAAGCTTCAGTAAATTTTAAGTATGCTTCCATCCTCATTTGATCCTTAGTCCTTAATTTTTTTTTCTAATTGTATCGGCTTCACCTAAGACTCATTACATCTTGTTCAGATTGGGAAAGCTTATTACATGTTTAAGTATAACTATTGGTACTTTGCAAGTCGGTTAGGGCTAGCTTTTTTTTTTTTTTTTTTTTTTTACCGGGACCAGCGTGCCTACATAGATTATATGCAATGTTATCATATCGCTTAATGTACTGGAGTAGTTTTCTGTCTTTTGTGTAGACGACATGTCGACCCCTGATTATAAGGTTATTGACCGTCCTTTCATTTGACGTGTATTTCTGTCAACGCGACGTATCGTCTCAGATACACTACTGTCATCTTGTCATCATTCCTCATTTCCATTTCAGAATCGGTAAGGAATATATACATTAAATTATCTTGAATTATTTACATTGTGTTACGTATCCTAGGAAGTTTATTTTGACTAAGCTCATTTATGTTGAATTATTGATTTGTAGAAATTTGTAAGTCAAGTGTATCAGAATATAGCCTAAGTTACTTTGATATTGTAGTTTTGAAGAATTGTTTTATAGGTCTTTACAAAATATAGTATTTCGAAAGACTCCACATGGAAAACATATATTATAATCACGTTTATATCATGAAATAACGCTCATGCTTTTTTGAAGTCAGTTATTACCATGAAATTGTGATTTTCATGTTTTTTTTTATTTAATTTGTCTTTTTTGCACTTGGCACCTTGCTAATGAAGAGTATTATGCTTGATTATATAATAATTATAGATAGAATCCAAAATACTACCAGTAAGAACGACACTTCCTTTCGGGTTCATCTTAATACTATTCTTGTTGGGCGACTGCATTACCGAATTTATAGTAGCTTAGGTCTGTCGGCCTAGTGGACCAGTTCTGTTTAGCGGTTCTTTGAAAATGTAAGAACATATTTTGACTTTTCCTTTTTAAGTATAAAATATTTGACTACCATTAGAGCGTAAATTGGGCAGAGTTATTGAAAAACTCAGAAAATTTAGTTTTTGTGGTGTGAAAGAAAACGGAAGTGACGATGATTTGTGGGTAACTATGCTAATCGCATAAGTGGGATTTTTGCAGTCTGCTGATCGTCACTACTCACTGGTGATTATTACTCCAATTGTATCCTGACTGTGAGACATTACTGACATATAAGAGGTGGTCTTGATGGCAAGGGCGAACCCTTCGGACGTTGTATACTGTCCTTTTTATTTCTGCTATCATAATTATTAACACCAGTGTCCCTCATTGCTCTCTCTTACTTTAATTTTTTCATTATTACATTTTCGTCTAATTCCATCCATGTTCCAAATACCCATCTGTCCGGTCGTCACAGTTACCCAGAGTTTAAGCGAATATGCATTGCAAATTGACTCAATTCCTCAGCTGCTGGATGACGCCGCGTGAGGAAGTTTGCCAGTTGAATTAGCGTATCGGACCTGAGATGACGCCGACCGTGCGAGTTGGATAATGCGGTTGGAGTGGCGATAAACTTTGCTAGATGGGATTGCTTTTGCTTAGATGACGATCGGAAAAATAGTCTCAATTTTTTTTTTTTTTTTTGAGTAGAAATAAAAATAGTCTCATTTTTCATTTTTGTATTTTTTTTTCTTTGCGTGGAAATAATCCTGACTTGAATTTTAAATTTCGAATATTTTCTATTTCTGAAAGATGTTTTAGATTTAGCTGACCTTATGCCAGCACGGGCTCTTGCTCAGAAAATGTTACGGCTGCGTTAAGGAAGTACAAATGTATTTCTGTTTCCCTGGATGAGGGGAGCCAATGTCAATACTGGTTTTTAATGGCGGTCGATTGTACTCTTTTCTTTGTTTTCGAGGATATTATTGCTGGAAAATATATATATAATATACATAATATATATATATATATTATATATATATATATATAAATATATATATATATATATATATATATATATGATATATATATATATATATATATATATATATATATATATATATATATCATATATATATATATATGATATATATATATATATATATATATATAATATATATATATATGATAGATATATATATATGATATATATATATATATATATATATCGATATAGATATATATATATATATATAGATATATATATAGTATATATATATATATATATATATATATATATATATATATATATATATATATATATATATATATATATGATATATATATGATATATATATATATATATATATATATATATATATATATATATATATATATATCTATATATATCTATATATATACTATATTATATATATATATATGAAATGGTCTGCAGGTTTACGTGCGTATTTCATCATCATCATCATAATGTCACGTGTATGCTCTAGGTATCCACATTCCCAAAAAAAAGCATAAAACTGCTAAATTAGCTCATTGTCGTCTTTGGAAGGTGGGGTTCCATAATTTAGAATGTGGTAAAACTGCAGATATTGTTGCACTAATGTAATGGTTTATCCTCTTAATGCGATATGCTTGTCTTTAGTGTGTATTTGTGTTTGTGTACGTGCATGTGAGTTTGTATTCGCGTCTGTGTGTTGAATGACAGAACTCGTGGTATAAAGTTATAAGTTTTTGTAAATAACATCTATGAAATAAAGAGAAACACCCTTTTATTAAAAATATAACGAAGACCACACTGGTGTTAACTAGGCAGGGAACTGTTATTCAGTTATTCCTTAACATTGCGTATAGGTAGTTCTCATTACTTTTTTTAATGGCCCAACATCTGGAAAATTGCAACATTTACCTTAAATATTAAAAGTTATTTTGACCTCGCAGTCAGTGACGAGAGGCGCGGAATATTCCCGTCCCGGGAAATTCTGTTGGAGTTGATGATGGGACTAGAATAAAAATTAATCCTTTTTTTTTTTTTCACGCCAATGATTGATAAACTGGAAAATATGGTGTGTAAATGGGAAAAGCTGTTAGGACAAAAAATTTTGGTTTTGTGATTGGATATAGGCATTTTATCTTTTCTCTCTCTCTCTCTCTCTCTCTCTCTTACTATATATATATATATATATATATATATATATATATATATATATATATATATATATATATATATATATATATACATGCATACATACATGCATATACATATCTCTCTCTCTCTCTCCCTCTCTCTCTACTATGTATATATAATACAGAAATGTGGAGAAGGCAAAGGGAAATACAGAAAAAAGGAGAAGTTAAATAAAGGGAAGTGCAGCCAGTAGAAAGTAAAGGGACATACAGAATAAAGAGAAGGTAAAGGGATATACAGACACAGAAGAATATAAAGGGGAAGTTCAGAAAACTGGAAAATACAGGGAAGTACAGAAAGAATGAGAAGATAATGGAAAATACAGAAAGAAGGAAGAAGATAAAGCAAATACAGAAAGAAGGAGAAGGCAAAGGGAAATACACGAAAGAATGGGATAAAACGTAGCAAATATATGTAACGTGACGTCCAAACATTGATAAAGTTTTCCTTTCTACCGATAATCCAGCGGAGCTAGGACAATTCGCCGTAAACAAATTTGCCGTAGGACAATTGATTGTAAGACTTTTCGCCGTAAGAAAACTTGCCGTACGGATATTTTGCCGCAAGGACATTTTGCCGTAAAATGTATATTTATGTGTTTAGCTTATTTCTTTAGAGATCAATGTAACTATATTCATATAGTTTATCTTCAAGTATATTTATCACTTTCATTCTTTTTTTTTAATCTATACATAACAAAGCATATACATTTTACGGCGAAATGTCCTTGCGGCAAAATATCCTACGGCAATTTTTTTTTTCTTACGGCAAAATGTCTTACAATCAATTGTCCTACGGCAAATTTGTTTACGGGCAAATTGTACGGTCTCCAAACCAATACCTCGACAGAACCCGTGGCACAATATAACATTTCAGCCACCCGAAATCTTACGAATGGAGGGAGAGGAGGAGGAGGAGGGAGGAGGAAAGGAGGAGGGGTTGAGGGTGGAGGAAGGGAATGGAAGAAGACGCTGTCCCGAATTCATGTTTGTTGCATACACGCCTGCATAAGATTCACGAGATAAATCTCCACTTCCAATGACAAGCAGTTTTTGATTTGGTGCTTTTTTTAATTCTTTTTCTTTTTTGTGGTTTTTTGGTGGGGTGG
The DNA here is from genome assembly GCF_015104395.2 of Macrobrachium nipponense. Classification (NCBI taxonomy): domain Eukaryota; kingdom Metazoa; phylum Arthropoda; class Malacostraca; order Decapoda; family Palaemonidae; genus Macrobrachium; species Macrobrachium nipponense. The sequence continues at coordinate 12,186,048 of NC_087209.1, read as the reverse complement.
GGGGGGGGGGGGGGGGGGGGGATGAATTCAGATTCTGATTCTCTTCACTTAAAACATGAAAAGAGATATTCTAGCATAACCAAAGCAGAAAACTTGGTATGCATATATGTACACACACAAATTATATATATACATATATATGTATATATATATACTATAGATATATATATATATATATATAGTATATATATATATATATATCTATATATATAAGGTATAGAGAGAGTGAGAGATAATATGTGTATGTTTGTATGTATGTATATCATGTGCATATATATATATTATGTGTATATATAGATATATATATTATATATATATATTATATAGATATATATATATATATATATAGAGAGAGAGAGAGAGAGAGAGAGGAGAGAGAGAGAGAGAGAGAGAGAAATGCCGTCTATCCAATCCACAAAATGAACATTTTTTGTCCTAACAGCTTTTGCCATTTACACCAAATTTTTCCAGTTTAATAATTCATTTGGTGTGAAAAAAAAGGATTAATTTTTATTCTAGTCCCTCATCAACTCCAACAGAATTCCCGGGACGGGAATATTCCGCGCCTCTCGTCACTGACTGCGAGGTCAAAATAACTTTTAATATTTAAGGTAAATGTTGCAATTTTCCAGATGTTGGGCCATTAAAAAAAGTTATGAGAACTACCTATACGCAATGTTAAGGAATAACTGAATAACAGTTCCCTGCCTCGTTAACACCAGTGCGGTCTTCGTTATATCTTTAACAAAAGGGTGTTTCTCTTTATTTCATAGATGTTATTTACAAAAACTTATAACTTTATACCACGAGTTCTGTCATTCAACACACAGACGCGAATACGAACTCACATGCACGTACACAAACACAAATACACACTAAAGGCAAGCATATCGCATTTTGAGGATAAACCATTACATTAGTGCAACAATACTTCTAGTTTGTTAAGAAATTCACAATTCCGTGAAAACAAATTGTTTAAAAAATATCCACAATTATATATATATTTCTATGTAAAAATATAAAACAAAGACTTTCGAACACTTGAACGGTGTTCCTCATCAGTGTGACGTTAAAATGTAATGAAGAGGGTAGTTTCCCTCCGAAGAGCATCTAAAAAGGTGGGCGGGGCGAGAAAATAATAACAGCCCATCGTCGAAGTGCTGGTTCGTGTTTTACGTAATCCCAATCTCAACAGGCAGTTGCGCCAACTTCCTCGATCTCCGAACCTGCGAAGTTGCTCCTGCTTGCACTGGCATAGGTGCCATAGCCGGAAACATCTGCTGGACGTCGGCTATCTGGAGAGAGAGGGGAAGAGGAAGCGAGCATCAGGGTTCACATGGTCAACGTCGGTTTTAAAAATAAATTCTTTTAAGTATTGCCTGGCAATGAAACTGTATATAAAAGGGTCTTCATTGGTAAACGACTTGTTATCCTCAAAAAGATATTCCCATGTTTATAGCGGCGCCTTCAACTAGTCTTCTCACGTGAGAATCGTCGCTTTTAAAAATAATTTGTGCACCATCCCAATTAATTCTGTGGTCTCAAATTAAAACTGTGAGCCACCAAAGCGCTGCCCTGTGCATGAAGATCATAGGCCCTTCTGTGCATGAAGATCATAGGCCCTTCTGTTGTTACTACGGGGAAAGTGGTAGGGAATTAGAGGTCAGATTAAGGGAACACAGAAGGGCCTATGATCTTCATGTACAGGGCAGCGCTTTGGTGGCTCACAGTTTTAATTTAGACCACAGAATTAATTGGGATGGTACACAAATTATTTTTAAAAGCGACGATTCTCACGTGAGAAGACTAGTTGAAGGCGCCGCTATAAACATGGGATATCTTTTGAGGATAAACAAGTCGTTACCAATGAAGACCCTTTTATAAACAGTTTTCATTGCCAGGCAATACTTAAAAGAATTTTATTTTTAAAAACCGACGTGACCATGTGAACCCTGATGCTCTTGCTTCCTCTTCCCCTCTCTCTCCAGATAGCCGACGTCCCAGCGGATGTTTCCGGCTATGGCACCTATGCAGTGCAAGCAGGAGCAACTTCGCAGGTTCGGAGATCGAGGAGGTTGGCGCAACTGCCTGTTGAGGTTGGGATTACGTAAAACACGAACCAGCACTTCGACGATGGGCTGTTATTATTTTCTCGCCCAGCCCACCTTTTTAGATGCTCTTCGGTAGGGAAACTACCCTCTTCATTACATTTTAACGCACACTGATGAGGAACACCGTTCAAGTGTTCGAAGTCTTTGTTTTATATTTTTACATAGAAATATATTTTTATATATAATTGGATGATATTTTTTTAAAACAATACTTCTAGTTTTACACATTCTGAATTATGGAACCCCACCTTCCAAAGACTGCAATGAGCTAATTCAGCAGTTTTATACTGTTTCTAGGAATGTGGAGGCCTAGAGCATACACGTAATATTATGATAATGATGAAATACGCACGTAAACCTACAAACCATTTCGTATATATATATATAGATATATATATATATATATATATATATATATATATATATGCTGTTACTCTCCGTACAGCGATGGAAGGTATTCGTCATAAAAATGAGAGATCTCGTTTTATTTCATGCCCAAAACTCGTCTGACGGAAATGGGTATAACGTAAATGGCAAAGGAGGAGACAATGAGACGGGAGAGAGAGAGAGAGAGAGAGAGAGAGAGAGAGAGAGAGAGAGAGAGAGAGAGAACGACGAACTATTGCCTCAAAATATTAAGAAACCTGCTGCTGCTTCCATAGAATGCAACGACCGTGAAGAAAGAAGAAAATATGGTTGGAAATTGGAAGATCGTCTTCGGATATCGGTCGGCGCAGAAATAAAATATTTTTCCCAACGGACGGGAAAGGGAATTAAACAGGGCGTGAAATAAATCGCCACTCGGGGAATAAAGACAAGGGGATTTTTTTTTTTTTTTTTTTTTTTTTTTTTTTTTGCGTGATGGACATTTGTTTATATTATACCTCATAAGCAAAAATCCGAGTCTTTTTTTTTTTAATTTTAAGAACAAATTAACTAAAACGAGGAAGGATTTGTGATTATTTGCTCTATGAACAGACAAAATAATATTAATATGATTTATTATCCTTCATCATTCGTTAATAGTCAGATTACGATATGGATAACGTTATCATTTACCACATTATTGAAGAGAAAACGTAAAATGACACACTAAGCTTAAATGACACAGCCGAAAAAACACTAAGAAAAACGGCATATGAATATTTTGCAGTATAGAACTTAGTAACACGAAATTTCCTAAATAGTTTATTGGCTTTTATAAGGCAAGACCTCTGAAAATATTTACAGCTCTCCTATCTAAGTAAGATGAGTAAGATTTCCAGATAATGGACAATGAGCAAGTGAAATAATAACTGTACAAAACTACTTAACACAGCTATGAACGTCATCAGTAGTAAAACCTGCTTAAGAAAATATAATCGAATCCTTATGATGTCGTTTTTCTCAGCAAGAAAAATCATACACTTACTTCTAGTCTAAGAATATCCTTTCGTATATCAAGAGGATAGACAAATTTTCCAGCAATAATATCCTCGAAAACAAAGAAAAGAGTGCAATCGACCGCCATTAAAAACCAGTATTGACATTGGCTCCCCTTATCCAGGGAAACAGAAATATATTTGTATTTCGTTAACGCAGCCGTAGACATTTTCTGAGCAAGAGCCCGTGCTGGCATAAGGTCAACTAAATCTAAAACAACATAATTCAGAAACAGAAAATATTCGAAATTTAAAATACAAGTCTGGCTTATATCTACGCAAGAAAAAAGAAAAGAAAAATGAGACTATTTTTCCCGATCGTCATCAAAGCAAAAGCAATCCCATCAAGCAAAGTTTACCCTCACTCCAACCGCATTATCCAACTCGCACGGTCGGCGTCATCTCAGGTCCGATACGCTAATTCAACTGGCAAACTTCCTCACGCGGCGTCATCCAGCAGCTGAGGAATTGAGTCAATTTGCAATGCATATTCGCTTAAACTCTGGGTAACTGTGACGACCGGACAGATGGGTATTTGGAACATGGAATTAGACGAAAATAGAATAATGAAAAGATTAAAATAAGAGAGAGCAACGAGGGACACAGGTATTAATAATCATGAAAACAGAATTAAAAAGGACAGTATACAACGTCCGAAGGGTTCGCCCTTGCCATCAAGACCACCTCTTATATGTCAGTAATATCTGACAGTCAGGATACAATTGGAGTAATAATCACCAGTGAGTAGTGACGATCAGCAGACTGCAAAAATCCCACTTATACGATTAACTTAGTTACCCACAAATCATCGTCACTTCCGTTTTCTTTCACACCACAAAAACTAAGTTTTCTGAGTTATTCAATAACTCTGCCCAATTTACGCTTCCTTCTGCAAAAACTGCAACAGTTCCTGCATCAACCTCAATTAAATAAGATGATATGGGTTCCCAGCTCTGATGGTAGTCAAATATTATATACTTAAAAAGGAAAAGTCAAAATATGTTCTTACATTTTCAAAGAACTGCTAAACAGAACTGGTCCACTAGGCCTTCAGACCTAAGCTACTATAAATTCGGTAATGCAGTCGCCCAACAAGAATAGTATTAAGATGAACCCTGAAAGGAAGTGTCGTTCTTACTGTGATTTTTGATTTGTATTTATATAATTATATAATTCAAGCATAATACTCTTCATTAGCAAGGTGCCAAGTGCACACAGACAAATTAAAAAAAAAAAAAAAACATGAAAATCACAATTTCATGGTAATAACTGACTTCAAAAAAGCATGAGCGTTATTTCATGATATAAACGTGATTATAATATATGTTTTCCATGTGGAGTCTTTCGAAATACTATATTTTGTAAAGACCTATAAAACAATTCTTCAAAACTTTACAATATCAAAGTAACTTAGGCTATATTCTGATACACTTGACTTACAAATTTCTACAAATCAATAATTCAACATAAATGAGCTTAGTCAAAATAAACTTCCTAGGATACGTAACACAATGTAAATAATTCAAGATAATTTAATGTATATATTCCTTACCGATTCTGAAATGGAAATGAGGAATGATGACAAGATGACAGTAGTGTATCTGAGACGATACGTCGCGTTGACAGAAATACACGTCAAATGAAAGGACGGTTAATAACCTTATAATCAGGGTCGACATGTCGTTTACCACAAAAGACAGAAAACTACTCCAGTACATTAAGCGATATGATAACATTGCCATATAAATCTATGTAGGCACGCTGGTCCCGGTAAAAAAAAAAAAAAAAAAAAAAAAAAAAGCTAGCCCTAACCGACTTGCAAAGTACCAATAGTTATACTTAAACATGTAATAAGCTTTCCCAATCGTGAACAAGATGTAATGAGTCTTAGGTGAAGCCGATACAATTAGAAAAAAAATTAAGGACTAAGGATCAAATGAGGATGGAAGCATACTTAAAATTTTACTGAAGCTTCTTGCCTTACTTCGTTTACTTCAAGTGGACCAAGCAAAAAAGGAAAAATCAGTATCAGAGAATGAATTGCATTGCATTCCAGTATTCTGGGATACTACGAAGCGAAGCCAAGGATCCCTCGCCCCAGCTACAGAGAATAAATCACTTCAAAAATCTTATTAATATAACTTCCCAGCAGCAATGTCAGAAACCATGAGGAGGATATGACGCAGATAAATCAATCTCATCTTTCATCAGCTCGCGAAGATATTACTCGCCTGACGTACTTTCGCCATGCTTTCGTGTCAGGACCATAATGCCATCTTGCATGAATTATGAGAACGTTCCTTCCCGCAGTCACAGATGTCATGAAATATTGCATTCCGCGCTTCTCGGATGTCTCAGCTACTGCCATCTAAGCTGCATTAATTTTCTTAGTTTTCTTTTATTTTCTTTGAACGCTTCCCATCTATCTGTTCGGAGCTTGGTAATACATTTCAAGCCTTCTATTATCACAGAGCCATCCATTTTAAAATAGCAAGTTACGTGACAAAAGAAATACCGAAGAATGTAAAAAATTTTGTATGTGGGAAGTGAATGGTACTAGAGACTAATAAAATATTTCAGGGAAAAAAAAAAAAACAAAAACAATTTATTACGAACAAGGCGATAAGGAGGACCACAAACTTAGAATCCTAGCGAAAATGTTTCCAAATTCAATTGAAAATAATTGGCAATTGCAACTTAAGTGATTTATAGTTAATCTCACAGATTCATGATAACAAACTAGAATTGCCCAATATGGTTCCATACCCCCTTTGCTTAAGTCCATTTAAGTCTTATTTGTTGCCGATATAAATTCATATACTTAGTTTAATACATACTTTAGGTATGAATACCTAGGAATAGGTTATTCATTTACAAAATGTACCCTTGTATACATGGACACATTAAAATCAGATACATATAAATATTCAGAAATCAAGTCCCATATCCCAGCATGTGGTTCTCATACCCCCACCCAAGGGGTATGGATACCCCTTGCTAAGAACCCCTGCAGTAAAGTAGAGATTTATTTCGATAAGAAAAGAGTTGAATCCCAACTCCAGACGAGAAAATCCCCGTAATGGGATTAAAAACCTTAACGAAGGAGTCGAAAAGCTTAAAAAAAAAAGAAATTCAAGCTTCATCTCAGTCTTCCGTGAGGCCTCTTATCTAAATTCTCCTCCACGCTAACTTGTTCAGAAACCGAATAAGTATATAACCTTGAAGAAACTCCTGCAGGAACTCTTGCAGCTGCAAAAAGCGTCTCAAGAGATTCGTGGATGAAGCAGAGAGAGAGAGAGAGAGAGAGAGAGAGAGAGAGAGAAATGAAAAGACTTGTAGCGTGGGATGAATTTACTTGAATTTACCTGATCACTCATATGAATTAGCGTAAACTGAATTATTACTTACGTTATTCATGTCCTTAACTATTTTTTTTCTTTATTATGAGAGAATGTTGCAATTATTTTTTTATAATTGCATATGAAATACATTCGCTTTTAGCACTGTATCTTTAAAGGAAAATCCATCATATTCTCCAGATCAAATTTGCTATATTCTTACCTCAACGCAAAATCCAAGTACATTGCCTGCAATGTACTCGTACAAGTATATTGCCGGCAATATAATACATTCACTCTGGCGTTGCCCCAGAGTGAATGTACAAAATACAAAGTACTATTTGACGAAATTTTTTTACCATATAAACTCATTTATGCTCCTCAAAAAGAAAAAAAATTAACATCAACTGTATCTACCAAAATCGTCTTCTCTCTCTCTCTCTCTCTCTCTCTCTCTCTCTCTCTCTCTCTCTCTCTTCGAACTGGGAGGCGTAATTTCACAGTCGAATTCTTGTGAAAATCTTTGTCCTCCTGCGTTCATTCATTTCTGACTTTAATGAAGAGAATGGACGCACCCACAAATGGAACTTCGATTCGTATGACACGTTAATGAGAGCCAGGCTTTCAATGGGCCTTGGTTGATATCACTTTGAAAGACACGGAACAATGACGTTAGCTCCATGGAGCTGAATATGAAGACACAAACAGACAGAGGGCATCACCACGAGAGAGAGAGAGAGAGAGAGAGAGAGAGAGAGAGAGAGAGAGAGATATTTGATGCAAAGACCCTAAGTAAGCAAGAGAAGGTGCTGAAACAAGAATGAAGAGAGAGAGAGAGAGAGAGAGAGAGAGAGAGAGAGAGAGAGAGAGAGAGAGAGAGAAATGATGATGCAAAGGTCCTACGAAATCAAGAAAAGGTGCTGAAATAAGAATGGAGAGAGAGAGAGAGAGATGATGCAAAGGCCCTAAGAAATCAAGAGAAAGTGCTGAAATAAGAATGGAGATTAACTCTGCATCATATCTAGACGTCATCTGTAAATAAGCAAAGTTAGATTTTGCTCAAAACTGAATGATTATAAGATGCTTTTGAACTGTAGTGCATGTTAAACAGATGGCCATTATTGTAAAGTAAACGTGGTCCAGTACTGACGATTTTTTTATTTTTTTTACCGTGCATTATCAAAGATCTCTTACCTATAACATAACAGAGAAACAAAACTTTAAATTAATGATGCAGTACTCACATTACATTTAAACAGTAGTCTTAACTATTTATTAATGCAATACCGATCATTTATCGAACTACGATAATATCAAAACGGGTGCAGTGAATGTTTGTTTATGATACGAAAGACGAAAACATGAATAGTGTGAACTCTAAATATAGGGGTATTTTCTTTATTCATTTACTTCGGCACTTTACTCAATTTGATTCATTTTTATAAGGAGCTTTACAAAATATCGCTACAAATGCCAAATTGCACTTGGAGTATATTATGCTATACTCCCAAAATGAACACAGTCAATGGATGCGATCTCTCCATCATGTTTCGTTATACTTCCGCTACCCACATAGTGAATAGCAAATTATGTATCTGGCAGTTTTTAAAATAAAAATATGAATAAAGTCATTAAAACAATGGCAAAACACGATGATCGAAAATGTAGCACCTGCAATACCCCTCCTTAATTTGAAAAGGTGTTTTTTACACCTGCCGGGTACGAGAAAGGAAAATCGATTTCTTGGCCGAAGCAAGGCGTTTGCAGGTAACCTTCTTGCTCTTTATTGTTGTTGCAATGACCCTGCCTTATTGGAAAACGAGTCAGTT
>NC_087209.1:12167349-12172349 GCF_015104395.2 Macrobrachium nipponense | reverse complement strand
GTTCTCTTCTCCTTTCTAGACTATATAATTTTAAGAATTGTAGTCTTTCCCAGTAGTCAAGATCCTGAACTTCTTCTATTCTAGCTGTAAAGGACCTGTGTACACTCTCTATTTGTGCAATATCCTTTTGATAGTGTGGGTACCATATCATATTGCAATATTCAAGTGGACTACGAACATACGTTTTATAATGCATAATCATGTGTTCAGCTTTTCTTGTTTTGAAGTGCCGTAACAACATTCCCATTTTTGCTTTACATTTTGCCAATAGAATTGCTATTTGATCATTGCATAACATGTTCCTGTTCAACATCACACCAAGGTCTTTAACTGCTTCCTTATTTGTGATAGTCTCATTATTAGGTCCCCTACATGCATATAGCTTTCCTTCTCTGTCTCCATAATTTATTGATTCAAATTTATCAGAGTTAAATACCATCCTATTTACCTCTGACCAATCATATACTTTGTTAAGGTCTCTTTGTAGCGTGTTCCTATCTTCATCACAAGTAATTTCTCTACTTATTCTTGTGTCTTTGGCAAAACTACTCACTACCTAGTCCTTAACATTACTGTCTGTCTGCAATCATAATAACAAACAGTAAGGCAGCTAACACCATACCTTGTGGCACACCGGATATTACCTTAGCTTCATCCGATTTCTCATTGTTTGCAATAACTATCTGTTTTCTGTTGTGTAAAAATTCTTTTAACCATCTTCCTACTTTATCCACTATATTATGTTTTCTAATTTTCTTCGCTAATATATTATGATCTACCTTGTCTAAAGCTTTTGCAAAGTATAAATAAACCACATCTGTTTCATTTCCGTTTTTCATATTTTTGTATATGTTCTCACGGTGGACTAACAGTTGGGTTTGTGTACTTTTTCCGGGTACAAAACCATGTTGTCCTATATTAAACAAATGATTTTTTATTAAATGTTTCATAATATTTTTCTTCATTACCCTTTCATACACTTTCATAATATGCAATGTTAGACTCACAGGCCTATAATTACTTGCCTCTAGTCTTGATCCACTTTTGAAAGTAGGGGTAATATATGCTAATTTGTGCTCATCATAAATCTTGCCTGTATCTACACTTTGTCTTAATAATATTGCAAGTGGCTTTGCGATAGAATGAACTACTTTCTTCAACAAAATAGCACGGACACCATCAGGCCCAGCTGCAGCTCATTAATATCTATGTCTGATAAACAGAGAGAGAGAGAGAGAGAGTTGACGGCTTCTAGTCGTGTTTTATTACTGATTCATATATAAAGAAATAAAATTTCGCTAAACTCACTACATCCCTTTGAAAGAGAGAGAGAGAGAGAGAGAGAGAGAGAGAGAGAGAGAGAGAGAGAGAGAGAGAGAGAGAGAGATGGTTGCTTCCAGACTTCTCCTGCCATTGATTCATATTTTGGGAAAAAAATTACCTTGTAGCTGAACTTAAAACAAAATATTACCTTTCAGCTGAACTTGAAAAAAAGCTTCAAGCTACATTTTCGTAAATCCACACCTTCGATATCTGGTGAAATTCGGTTCGCTTTGAAATATCAACAAACCTAATTTGTTCTTTCCTGCATTTACCAACGCTGGTTTTATCTTCAATGGCAGTAGGATGAGAATGTACTGTTATTCCTCATTATTACACACCACTAAATCTCTCTCTCTCTCTCTCTCTCAATTTACGTCTTTGTTTTTTGCTTATTTTTCATCTGAAACACTTAAGGACTTTCTTCTTTCACATCCCGTCACTTTCTCCAGTCTACTGTTTCCTCGCCTCATAAGTTTTCTGTAATGCTGTCTTCCTCGCAATTCCTTTACTCATAAGTAATTGGATCTAATTCTTAAAGCTAGTCGAAGTATAATGTTTATGAAGTTTCAAGGAATGCGTAATTATAACTGTTTCACTTATGGTAACTTCTTGGGTGAGCCCTATGCCTACAAGACGTTTGTTCGGCAGCCGCTGATTGGATGGGATCAGTGGAAGGGAATTCCCTGCCTCCCGGTACAAGCCAATCAGTGCCCGCCAAACAAACGTCACGGAAGCATAGGGCTCGTACAAGAACCTACCTTAAGTGAACCAGCTATATATAGATACCGGACTCATTTTGACAGAAAACCGCGAGATATCAAAACGCTGAACGGTAGCTATGTACAGAGAGAGAGAGAGAAAGAGAAAGAGAGAGAGAGAGAGGCAAAGCTGGGAATCGGAGGAAGGATTCATGTGTTTAATTTCCCAAGTAAACAAAACGTGAGCGAAGACAAAAGTGTTTTTCTAGCAGGAATCGGGGTAAAACTCTTTGTCCGTATCGTAATCAGGAGTATATGACTTTTTCTAATTCAGTCATCATTAAACAAATACAACGAAAAAAAAAATAATATGCTTTTTTGTACTTTTTGACTGTTTAAAACCCGATGAAGATTTATATATTCAGTACCTTTTTACGAGTTTACCAAGCCGTTTTATTTTATATAATATATATATATATATTTATATATATATATATATATATAATATATATAATATATATATATATAATATACACATAATATATGTATATTATTTTGTGTTTATATATGTACGTATATATACACACACACATATATATATATATATATAATATATATAAATATATATATATATATATATATATATATATATATTATATATATATTAATATATAATATATATATTATGTGTGTGTGTATCATGACTTTTCTAAAATCCATTACGTAACATCACCATCCAACATCCACACACTTACGAGAGAGAGAGAGAGAGGAGAGAGAGAGAGAGAGAGAGAGAGACGAGAGAGAGAGCACGCACTCGCGTACTCACACCCAAAAAAAAAAAATCCAAGATCTTAAATTGACGATTTCTCGGATTAATATTCAAGGTACAAGGTTTACCTCTTAGACTGTAGCGAAAGCCGCCTCACAAAATGCATAATAAAGAGACCCGCCTTTCTTACGTAACCCTCAGAAGGCGTTTGACTCATTTACTCTGTCATTTTAGTTACTGATTTTTGCTACGATAAGATGATGAAAAAATAAGATTCTTTTAAAGAAACTCTTACGACAATATCATTATATGATTAGCCTATTCCTCTGCGTACCTTCTAAAGACCTTCATATTTTGATATTTGGGTCAGATCTTCGTTTCAACGATCGAAAATGCAGGTTGCTGCGAAAAATTTATGAAACTCAGTTGTAAAAAAAGGAAAATAATATTATTTACAAAAAAGTCGATACCCCGGCTAATGTATGAACGGGGATCTGAGGGGAAAAAAACGCCTATAGAAAACCTGACGAAGGCCACAAAACGCCTCCGCGAAAACGGTTTGGTTTCGTGAAAACGCCTCTAGAGAACGACGTGAATCCGCGAAAATATATCCTTCTGAGAACTGTATTTCCGCCTACGCTGAGATGATCTCTAACTCTACTTAAAATTATATCTTCTACCTTTTAGTAAAACTTTGACGAGAGATGAGGCTGTCGATGACAATGTCTCAAGTATAAATTTTTATAACAAGATCATATAGAATTTCGACCCCTGAATATGTTACAGTTAACTAAGTATTTCCAAAAACATTCACACAATATTTGCTAAATATTTTACACGCAACCAAGTATTTGTAGAATAAGATAATATGGTATTTCGACCGATGAATATGTTATTCTTACCAATTTTATCTCAAAGCTTTTACTTAAAGTCTACTGAATATTTTAACCTTAACCAAGTATATCCTAAAACCTTTAAATAGTATCCATCAAAATTCTAATTTTGTTAAATCATTTACACAAAATTCTATCGCACTTTCCTCACATTTCATATCAACCATTTTATGCCTGAATAAATAACAATCTCATTTTTCCATATTTCACTAAAATGCTGAGGCGGCCGTTTTCCCTTATATCCAGATAAGCCTTCCCCCTCTCCTCCTCCCCCCACCCATAAAAAAAAAAAAACCAAAAAAAAAAAAAACTAAAAAAAAAAATTATATAAAAAAAAGGACGCTCTGGCTTTGAGGAGATTTGGATGACTGATCTCGCGTTCCATATTCCCTCCCCCCCCCACCCCTCCCCTCCAACCCCACCCTAACACCACCCCAACTAACCCCACCCCACCCCACAACCCTTTCCAGAGATATCTATTCCCCAAGCCAAATCCCACGATACTTCTCCTCAAGGCTTCTCTCCCATTGTGGGAGAGGTCTCTCGATCGCCCGGGGAATTCGACAGGAATGTTCGTCTCTCCTCTCTTCTTTCATTTTCGATGGCAGACTTCGACCGGAGGGAAATTGGCTTTCTTAGAGTTTCCCCTGTCAAGGCATTGTAAGGAAAGGAGGTTATTTGCATAATTCTTCCTCGAATGAAAATGTACAAGAGATGGAAAAAAAAAGTGTAGAAGGAGTTTAATAGGCTACCTAATGAATGGAACTGGTCAAAAATCATTTCCAAAACTTTCTTCTTAATGAGCCATCTATACATACCCAGTACTATAGTAGACTCACATCAACCGTGCATTTGATGTCTAGGCCAGTCCTTTACGACGCTCCTGATTGGTTATTGATAAGCCAATCACAGGGCTGGAAACTCTGTCTCTCTGGAGAGTTCACATAGGCATGATGAATGTTCTACCTCTCCTGAGGGATACTTTTGATAGACATATCCCTCAAGAGAGATGGAACATAGATCCTACCCATGTGAACTCTCGAGAGAGGCTGAGAGTTTCCAGCCCTGTGATTGGCTTATCAACAGCCAATCAGGAGCGTCGTAAGGGACTGCCCTAGACATCAAATGCACGGTTGATGTGAGTCTTCTATAAATGAGGGGACCATTGCAAAATAAATTTCTTGCGCTTGGAATTCTAGGATATTTTTACATTTCAGACGAATACAAAAAAAACATCATGATTTCAGACGAATACAAAAAAAAAAAACATCATGATTTCAGACGAAATATAAAAACAAAAAGCATCATGATTTC
>NC_087209.1:12153935-12161435 GCF_015104395.2 Macrobrachium nipponense | reverse complement strand
AGAGCAAGCGGAGGTAGATTAATAGTGCCCAAAACTATACCAGTAAAAATAAGGAAAGCACACAGGACATTAATCCACTACGCACTTGCATCGACAATGCAGCGTCTATTCAATGCGTTGCCAGCTCATCTGAGGAATATATCAGGAGTGAGCGTAGATGTGTTTAAGAATAAGCTCGACAAATATCTAAGCTGCATCCCAGACCATCCAAGATTGGAAGATGCAAAATATACCGGAAGATGCACTAGCACCTCTCTGGTAGACATTAGAGATGCCTCACACTGAGGGACCTGGGGCAACCCGAACAAGATGAAAGGTCTGTAAGGTAAGGTCTCCAAAAGGGATGTGGTGAGTTTAGCTAAAAGTTTGTTTTTAAATATGAATCAGTAGTAAAAGACGTCTAGAAGCAGTCAACTCTCTCTCTCTCTCTCTCTCTCTCTCTCTCTCTCTCATGCACATGTACTATTTTTCTGCGATGCAATCACCACCAATTCGAGTGATGACATTTTCAAAGAATCGCTTTATTGAGCAGAAATGTTAATGCAGAGAATGTGAGAAAAAGGCATCGTTACGCTGAAGGGTCATTAGAGATAGCAATTACAACCCAGAGACAATTTAATGAGACCGTTACAGTAATTAAAAATATCATAATAGTTAGTCCATAGGAAACGTACACCTGTTTGGGACCGCTGGAAAAAATATTATGGGTTGGCGTTTCTCGAAATGAAAATTTTTTTTTAGGAAAGGCAAAGTGAACCAAGTTTAGTTTTTAACTTCAATCTCTTATAGTTTTTAGCTTCAATCTTTTAACGTTTAAGTTACGTGATATTTATAACTGATAGAAGTCATATGTTAGGTTTAAGATCTGGTTTTATTGTTTCCTCGATATAAATATTCTACTATCATGCTTTCCCTATATATACATACATACATACATATATATATATATATATATATATATATATATATATATATATATGTATATATAATATATATGATAATATATATAATATATATATATATATATATATATATATATATACATATATATATATATATAATATATGATATATATATATATATATATATATATATATATATATTACGTTGGAATTAAACCTTCAGACAATCGTCCAGAAGAATCGAAGTACCTTATTTCACTAATAAATATTACGTGGGAATTAAACACTTAGAAAAACGTACACCAGAATGAAAGCACCATGTTTTATTAATACATTCTCGTTATTTCATTACTAGATATTCGTTATTATCCCTCTTAGTTTCCAAAAGAGTCGCCAAACATATTAATATCTAAATTATATTAGAGTGAATACAAGTAGTCTTATTTTATAACGATAAGTGGAGTGTTTGAATTCGAAGCTGTCAGTTTGTTATATTGCCGAGAATATCGTCGAATTGGCTTAGGAGTTGGACAATGAATTTTCACTGAAAATGATGGTCAGTGCATATAGAATCTACGAGTCACTTCGGCCCTATACATATATGCATTATAAAAGCCAGGATATCTGAATAAGGGACCAAAAACCTGATATTCTTCGAAAGATCTTGAAATACTGATAATGATTGGTTACTGCTAGAAGTAACAGTTATGGTGATGATAATTTGTCTATTTACATAGTTAATGTAGTCTCGCTTAATCATGCATTGTCACTCATTTTACAATTTTTTTAATTTAATTTTTTTTTTATTCCAGGTTAGTGAAGATTTTGCAGTCTGTTTTAACCGTGGATTTGGCTGTGTTGTGTTGAAGGTAAGGTTACGACAAAATACGTTTATTTTGAGATTTATGTATGCCTGTGACGTAGCCGAAGGGTCGGGTTTGTGGTAGGGAAGGAAAAGGGGGGGGGGGGGGGGGAGGGGGGGGGGGGGGTTGGCTAGAGATTGGTCTGCCCCGGGGCCACTGTCCGAAGGGACGGCACCCTGGCATCTTTTGAGCATGTCTAGTCTCGCGATATTGTCAATAGAGCATCAAATTACTAACCAATTGTACTTTGATGTTGTTATTAGCGAATTCGCTTCTTTCAAAGCTCGTAGGGTTCCGTTGTAAATCTTCTGTAGTATTTTCGTTTTGGCTTCATGAAACAGAAATAAATGATTGAGGTGTTAAGGCTTAAAATGAGCGTTTAATTGTTACCACTTTCGTACTTTTTACCACGGAAAAGGGGTACCACTCTCAGATTCTAGCGCCTCATTGGCGTGGTCGGTTTGGTCTTGGCCTGCTACCTCGGTGGCCTCGAGGTCGATTCTCGGGCATTCCACTGAGGGGTGAGAAATGTGTATTTCTGGTGATAGAAATTCACTCTCGACGTGGTTCGGAAGTCACGTAAAACCGTTGGTCCCGTTGCTGAATAACCTCTGGTTCCATGCAACGTAAAAACACCATAAAAAAAAACTTTCAGATTCCGCCCACTACCCTAGTTGCGCCACTGCGCTGTGTCAGTGTACGTTACGGAAATTTGTAAATTTAGAGGAACAAATTCGAAAACCATTTTAGTAAAATTTCAGTAAAGCGAATATCGTTTCATCATTGTATTTGCATGAGCCGACTATCTGTACTACTGAATCCAAATTCCTCTTCAGTCCATTTGGAGGGTGGATTTCGACAGCTGTTCTCGAGTTATACGAGTTATACGAGTATAATAGTTAAATAGAACCTGGGCTATTTGGTGCAAGAGCTAATAAGACTATTCACCGTAGAATAGACTTCATAGTGACAGAGGGCCTCGTCGAGGTAATCCCTCCTTCCTGACGAGTTTAGAAACAGTTTCAGACAAAACAATATATGTGGTTAGTGTCGTGGTATGCCACTCAGATGTTGCGGTTGTTTGCGTCTTCCCCTTGGCGCTGAAATATCACTGGCTCTGTATCGTGATTGGTTAATGCTGCAGTGTGGGATCTGTGGTGGGTGGGGGTTTTGGGGGGTGGGGGTTTGGGGACTTGATGTTGGCTCTTATGGATGAATGCTAGATAGAGCCTTTGTATTATTCAAGTTCCTCTTGTACACAAGGCAGTCAAAATCAGATGTCGTAGGAAATGTATAGGAATATTGAGTTATGTCAGTTTTTAGGAAGATAAGATTGCCTAAGAAATTTAGTATGATTGGAGTGAGAGAAAGGGAGGGAGGGAGTGGGGAGGGAACGATTGATTGAGATGAGAAAATCAACATTAAGATTTCAAAGATCAGACACCTAAAAAAAAAAAAAAACAGTGGATCATCTTACTGAATAAGGATGCAAAACCGTAGACTTTCTTCAGTATCAGTAAAATGAACGACTAATGATTTTATTTGACAGACTCGCTGCGTTTTCAGTTAATTTTAGATATATATTCACCGATTCCCAGTTTATTACCAAGTGTAAAGAACGCTTGGCTCGCTATTAGGAAAGTTATGATGAACCATCAGAATTCCATGGACAATCAGTTGAGAGAACCTGTGTTCCAAGATACTTTGATCATTTCGGCTACATTGCATTATTCATTTACCATTAAGGACAATGATTCTCATCTCTCAAATTCGAATGAAACCGAAGATATCGACATTGTTTAATTTTAAGTTATTATGATCATGTTTGGCCTAATGTTAGACTACCTAGGAATACAGGTAATTTTAATTCATAACCTTTAATACTCGAAGGCTGTTAAAAACCTTTTAGGGAGAGTATTCATGTAAGAAATAAAATGGATAGAAGATTTTCAAGTAAAGAAACGTTTGTCGTTTCATTTTCAAATTGCTGATATCTGTAGATCTTTAGCAGGAGCATTATTCAGTTTTAAGGTAAAGACTGATCGATTGGCATCAGCCCTAAATTGGTGGTTCAGGTGCCACGAAATTTTTTGCATGCGGTCGTTTTGAGTTATATTTTGTTATCGTTTATGTATTTTAGTTATATTTTGTAATCGTTTATGTATTTTCCCTTGAGTGCATCTTATGAGTACAGAAGTGTGCATTCTTTGATCACTGAATCTGTGATCATAAAGTGCAAGTTTTGATTAGTCTCTTATCAACTCGTGGTGGATTTATTGTCAAAATTTATGTACTTTTCATTAAGTGTCCTGCCCACTTTTGATATGAAAGTGCTCGTGCGCATACACTATGTGCGAGCACGCTGTCATTCTAAACATTCTGTACATTATTTTTCATGCTAATTATTTTTATATGTAAACTCGTATGTTTACGTTACCTGATAAGCATTAAACACAAAAATTCATAACGTATTAATAAACATTATTTATGTGTTAATAAATTTTTAATTATTAGAGTGGCAGTGAGCATTCGGTTTAAGGTTAAAATGTATTTTTTTCCCACAAAATACAAGTCATTATGTTCCCAGAGCCAGTGACGAGAAAATCCAATCTTCGGACTGAAGGAAAAGGATGAGGCTTTGTGAAATTGAAGGCCGGGGGGCCGGGGGTGGGGGGGGGGGGCGGGGGGTGGGGGGGGGGTGGGGGGGTGTACGTTTCGGAGAGAGATAGACCGTTCAATAAAGGTAATGGATTCTGATTAGGGAGGAAAATTTAGGCTGGTAAACGAGAGGGATCGTGTTTCTCCTTCGTAACTAGAAACGAATTAGATTACTCCAGGTCAGGATGAGAATAAATCCGGAGGAAACTGGAATCTTACGTAAGATATAAACTCGTGTTTGGCAACATTATTGAAATTAATGACAGAGGGGAAGTCAAAAGTGAAAAAAGAAACTTCATCTTCTTCTCCTCCTTCTTCTTTGCCTTCAGTTTTTCCCATTTCTATATGGGGTCGTTGTTTCTAGTCAGCCTCCCTCTTCTGGTCTCCACCTCCCTCTTCTGCCCTCCACCTCCATGTTCATAGCCCTCTTACATACGTGCTCATCTTCTCTCCTCATGACATGACCAAACCATTTGAGTCTTCTTTCCTGAGCTTTTTTTTGAAAGCTCTAATACTTTGACTGTCCTCCTGATCAATTCATTCCGGATCTTATCTTTTTGTGACACCAAACATCCACATCAGCATTCTCATCCCGGCCACTTCCATTCTTCTTTCTTGTTTCTTCTTTCTTTATTGGCCAAGTCTCTGCCCATAGGGCATGGCTGGTCGAACTACGCTTATTAGAAAAAAGGAAGGTCATCATCTCGTACATTTTTGTATGCACGGCAGTGTGCTTGATTAGATATAAACTTTCAAGATAAATCGTGGTCAGATTGCAAATAAATTCAAAGGAAATTGGAACCTTATGTAAGATCTAACCAATGTGTTTTGAAAAATGATTGAAGGTACGTAATGACATAGGGGAAATGAAAATATAAACGGGGTCTATCAAAAATTTGTTTCAGTGAGACATAAACGTAGCTAGTTTTTTTTTTTTTTTTTTTTTTTTTTTTTTTTTTTTACATGTAAAGCAATTGTTTTAAAGATCAATGAAGTTGATAACAGAAAAGAAATAAATAAAACGAGCTTTATCAACATTTTGTACAATTCTCTGTATGCTCTGCAGTAAGTTTAATTTAATCTGCAATTTAGTCGTTATAAAGGTTATTGAAGTTAATGACAAAGAGGAAATCAGAAAACTGTAGCAGTTTCATCAACATGTTATGTATATTTTGTTTGTATGGCGGTGGATTTAATTTAGACACGAATGATGGTACGTAAGTGGATTTTTTTTTCACAAATTAGCGACCGATGCCAATAGTTGGAATCGGTGCCATTGCCATAGAAATATAGGTTTTAAGCTCTTTCTCTTTTACTTGGGTGGATGGAAATAAATAAACGAAAAACTGTGATTAAGCTATATCACGTTTGATTGCATTTGATTTTGGTCTCCACTTTTGCCGCGAACACTGATTGCATGTTGCATATATTTCACTGACAATGAATAACGTGAAAAAGATATTCTAGTTAGTCTTCCCAAAATTAGTGTGTTTTTGGTATATGAAAACAAGAGCAATTCATGACAGGAATATAATAGAAAAGGTTATGGCAAGTTTTCCCATCAACATTCTTTTGTGTTTTCTTTTCAACTTCTAGGATCATACATGAACGCGCGCGCACGCTCACACGCACACACACACACACACACCACACACACACATATATATATATATATATATATATATATATATTATATATATATGCGTGTGTGTGTTTATTGGGGGCGTAACTGGTTCTGTCATCAAGAAAATCTCTCTTCTTCCACTTCTCCTTTCATTCTGTCCTGTCTCCTCTCTCATTTCCTCTCTCTCTCCTCCTCTCTCTCTCTCTCTCTTCCTTCCTTCTCTCTCTCTCTCTCTATATATATATATATATATATATATATATATATATATATATAATATATATTATATATATATGTATATATATATATATATATATATATATATATATATATATATATATGAGAGATCTAATGCCTATTTATATCATCAAAGGATAGCGCAAGCTACAAATTTATTGCAGTAGTGTCGATCATTTTCATTGGAATCCGTCTATCCCTAATGTCATAACCATCATTTCAGTGTCATATGGCACAGAATATTTCCTGTCATTTAATTCTTCTGCCTTCTGGTCGTTCTATTGGACAGTTGGCTGTTCAAATGATTGATTGGCTGAATGATTGATTACTATAGTCATTTGGGGTTTCGATCCTATATATTGGATGATTGGTTGCTCTGTCAGTTCTCTTACTGTATTGAATTGACGGATGAATATTTGTTCAGTTGCAGCTCGCGGGGAAAAATGACTGTTCCTTATCTTTTTTTCAGATGCGTTTGTGATTGTTGTACGTAATATCGGGAGTTTTTTTTTTTTTTTTTTTTCTGAGAATAGCCTATTTTTATTTACTATTTACCTTATATAAATGATGAGTCATGAGAATTAATTTTTTTTCGATTTTTTTAATATTAATCATGCCCATTTTCGTGACGTATACAGACACAATTGCACGGAGTATGCAAAACATAGTAAATTAATTTTACGAGAGTTTTAGTATAGGCACAAATGCTTTGATGAAGATACGACGGAATTTCAGACTCCAAATAAATGAAGAAAGACAATTCTTGTGTATACACGGATATAAAATATCAGGGCGTTCTGCTGCGAACTTCAAAATCTCACTTATCATCACGATGACTAAGTACTCTCTCTGGGCAACTCGACGAGTGACCCAGTTCATTCGGTTTGACCTTTGACTTCTTCAGGTGTGATGTTGCCTAGCTATATTAGATTCACATCAACCGTGCATCTGATGTCTAGGCCCGTCTGTTACGACGCTCCTGATTGGGTGTTGATAAGCCAATCACAAGGCTGGAAACTCTCAGTCTCTCTCGAGAGTTCACATGGGCAGGATGTGTGTTCCACCTCTCCCGAGGTATACGTTTGAAAGGCGTATCCCTCAGGAGAAGAGGAACACACATCCTGCCTATGTGAACTCTCGAGAGAGACTGAGAGTTTCCAGCCCTGTCATTGGCTTATCAGCAGCCAATCAGGAACGTCGAAAGAGACTGTCCTAG
>NC_087209.1:12131435-12148935 GCF_015104395.2 Macrobrachium nipponense | reverse complement strand
TTAAATAACCTAAAAAAACTAAATGAAATTCATAACTCCATGCGCTTTAGGTAAATAGCGTGAATATTTAGTGCTACTTGCAAAGTTTATTATTGTATAATTACGTAAATAGTTTGGAAAATCGGACAGATAAATTTGTAATAGTATGTAGACAGCATTTATCTTTGGTAAATGTTTAAAACGTCAGATGCTTGAACTGAAATATAATTTTTGATGAATCGTGGAATAGAATAAGCTTTCTGCTGACGGTTAATTGGTTTGAAACCCATGTGCATTTGGATACTGGATTTGACATTAAATAAAAATAATGGAGATATTACATACCTGAAGAGAAGTAGCCAGTGTAGTTTAAAAATATATGTTGGGAAAATTTGGCAAATTAGAATGTTTCTTTTTAATTATGTAAGTACGTTCAGGGTACAATTTGTAATGCAATAAGGAACGTGAAGGATGGGCTAACAAAGAGAGATACTTTTGTTTTTTGTTTTTTGCAAAGAGGTAATATGAATTTTATAATTTAATATCTTCACTAGCATGGTAACAAAATTCTGTAACATTTTACACCGAGAATTTTTTTTTTCATATGTATAAACCATAAATAATGTACTATAGGAAATGTAACCATCTAAGGATAAGCGACCTAGAAATGGACATTTTTAGTTTTATATTTTCCTTAGAAGTGGAATATTTTATCAATATTTCAAGATTGAATCTTTTTCACTCATTATTTTGCTTTTTTTTTTATTTGCGCGCCCGAAATATAGACCTTTTGAATTCGTTCTGTTGGGTTTTCCAATGGGGCTGTTGAGACCATTATTATTTCTTATTTGTAATAGATATAAAGACAGCTTCGGTATTTTCTCCCACTCCGTTTTTTTGTGTCAAGGGTTTATCACAAGCCAGAGATACCTTTTATTGACAGTTCGGCTTCGGATAAGATTATCCTATCAAAGATGTATTAGCAATTCATAATTCATGTAGCTGACGAACGTCACATGACACATGTCACAGAAATGGACGAAGTGAAAAGAACAGATGGTTGTCTACATTGATAATGAAGTAATTAGTGCAGTAATCTAATGAGACGGAAGTGAATTATGATTTATGTCCATCCAGACATAATATGTTAATTGATTCATTTCATTAGATGGTATTTCCTTGTACTTATTTAGGAAATGTTTGTATTATACTGATTTTCCTAAGGTCACAATTCACTCCTTTTCCAATAAGGCAGGGTCATTGCAACAACAATAAAGAGCAAGAAGGTCACCTGCAAACGCCTTGCCTCGGCCAAGAAAACAATTTTCCTTTCTCTTACCCGGCAGGTGTGAAAAACACCTTTTCCAATTAAGCAGGGGTGTTGCAGGTGCAACTTTTTCGATCCTCGTGTTTTGCCATTGTTTTAGTTTCTTTATTTATATTTTTATTTTCATGACTGACTGCCAGATATATAATTTGCTATTCACTATGCGGAAGCATAACGAAACATGATGGAGAGATCGCAGTTTTATCAGTCTGCACGCGATTTGAAGCCATGGACTGTGCTCATTTTAGGAGCATAGCATAATAGACTCCAAGTGAAATTTGGCATTTGCAGCGATATTTTGTGAAGCTCTTTATAAAAAAGAATCAAATTGAGGAAAGTGTCGAAGTAAATGAATAAAGAAAATACCCCTGTATTTAGAGTTCACACTGTTCGTGTTTTCGTCTTTCATATGATAAACAAGCATTCACTACACACGTTTTGATCTCATCGTAGTTGGTTAAGTGATCGATATTGCATTAAGAAGTAGGTAAGACTACGGTGTAAATGTAATGTGAGTACTTTATCATTAATTTAAAGTTTTGTTACTCGGTTATGTTATAGGTAAGAGATCTTTGATAATGCACGGTAAAAAAAAAATCGTCAGTACTGGACCACATTTACTTTACAATAATGGGCTTCTGTTCAACATGCACTACAGTTCAAAAGGATCTTATAATCATTCAGTTTTGAGCAAAATCTAACTTTGGTTATTTACAGATGACGTCTAGATATGATGCAGAGTTAATCTCCATTCTTGTGCTTTCTTAGAGCCTTTGCATCATCTCTCTCTCTCTCTCTCTCTCTCTCTCTCTCTCTCTCTCTCTTCTTATTTCAGCACCTTCTCTTGATTTCTTAGGACCTTTGCATCAAATCTCTCTCTCTCTCTCTCTCTCTCTCTCTCTCTCTCTCTCTCTCTCTCTCTCTCTCTTCTTATTTCAGCACCTTCTATTGATTTCTTAGGACCTTTGCATCAAATCTCTCTCTCTCTCTCTCTTCATATCCCGGCTCCGTGGAGCTAACATCATTGTTCAGTGTCTTTCAAAGTGATATCAACCAAGGCCCATTGAAAGCCTGGCTCTCATTAACGTGTCATACGAGTCGAAGTTCCATTTGTGGGTGCGTCCATTCCTTTCATTAAAGTCAGAAACGAATGTACGCAAGAGGACGAAAAATTTCACAAAAATTCGACTGTGAAATTACTCCTCCCAGTTCGAAGAGAGAGAGAGAGAGAGAGAGAGAGAGAGAGAGAGAGAAGAAGGCGATTTTGGTAGATACAGTTGATGTTAATTCTTTTTCTTCTTTTTGAGGTGGCGGCGGGGTGGGGGTTGGTTAGGGGCATAAATAAGTATATGGTAAAATATTCACTCTGGGGCAACGCCAGAGTGAATGTCTTATATTGCAGGCAATTTTGAATATGTACGAGGATTCTGCGTAGAGGTAAGAATATAGCAAATTTGATCTGGAGAATATGATGGATTTTCCTCTAAAGATGCTGTGCTAAAAGCGAATGAATAATTTACGCAATTGTAAAAAGAAAATAATTGCAACATTCTCTCATAATGAAAAAAAGCAAAATAGTTAAGGCCATGAATAACGTAATTAACAATTCAGTTTACTCTATTTCATATGAATGATCAGGTAAATTCAAGCAAATTCATTCCACGCTACAAGTCTTTTCATTTCCCCGTCATCTCTCTCTCTCTCTCTCTCTCTCTCTCTCTCTCTCTCTCTCTCTCTCTCTCTCTCTCTCCTTCATCCACGAATCTCTTAAGAGGCTTTTTGCAGCTGCAAGAGTTCCTGCAGGAGCTTCTTCAAGGTTATATACTTATTCTGTTCCCCAACAAGTTAGCGTGGAGGAGAATTTAGATAAGAGGCCTCACGGAAGACTAGGGTGAAGCTTGAATTTTTTTTATTTATTTATTTTTTTTTTTTAAGCTTTTCGCCTCCTTCGTTAAGGTTTTTAACCCATTACTGGGATTTTCTCGTCTGGAGTTGGGATTCAACTCTTTTCTTATTGAAATAGCTCTCTACTTTACTCCAGGGGTTCTTAGCAAGGTTTATCCATACCCCTGGGGGGTCACATGCTGGGATATGGGACTTGATCTCTGGATATTTATATATATGTGATTTTAATGTGTCCATGTATACAAGGGTACAATTTGTAAATGAATAACCTATTCCTAGGTATTCATACCTAAAGCATGTATCAAATTAAGTATATGAAGTAATATCGTCAACAAATAGGACTTAAATGGACTTAAGCAAAGGGGGTATGGAACCATATTGGGCAATTTACTGGGGGTCTGTTTTACTCGACTTCTGACATTTGTCTTTCTGTTGAATCGGTTTGTTATCAACCTGTGAGATTAACTATAAATCTCTTAAGTTGCAATTGCCAATTATTTTCAATTGAATTTGGAAATATTTTTCGCGAGGATTCCTAAGTTTGTGGTCCTCCTTATCCGCCTTGTTCGTAATCAATTTTTTTTTTTTTTCCAAAAATATTTTATTAGCCTCTAATACCATTCACTTCCCACATACAGAATTTGTTTACATTCTTCGGGATTTCTTTTGTCATGTAACTTGCTATTTTAAAATGGAAGGCTCTGTGATAATAGAAGGCCTGAAATTTATTCCCACGCTTCGAACAGATAGATGGGAAGCGTTCAAAGAAAATAAAAGAAAACTAAGAAAATTAATGCAGCTCAGATGGCAGTAGCTGAGAAATCCGAGAAGCGCGCAATGCAATATTTCATGACACATCTGAAACTGTGGGAAGGAACGTTCTCATAATTCATGCAAGATGGCATTATGGCCCTGACACGAACGTACGACGGAAGTACGTCAGGCGAATAATTTCTTCGAGGACTGATGAAAGATGAGATTGATTTATCTGCGTCATATCCTCCTCATGCTTTCTGATGACATTGCTGCTGGGAAGTTATATTAATAAGATTTTCAAAGTGATTTATTCTCTGCATCTGAGACGAGGGATGCTTGGCTCCGTATTATCCCAGAATATTGGAATGCAATGCAATTCATTCTCTGATATTGATTTTCTCTGCTTTTGCTTGGTACAGTTGAAGCAAACGAAATAAGGCAAGAAGCTTCTGTAAGGTTTAAAGTATGCTTCCATCCTCATTTGACCATTAAAGTCATTAATTTTTAATTTTTATTTTATCGGCCTCACCTAAGACTCATTAACTTGTTCACGATTGGGAAGGCTTATTACAAGTTTAATTATAACTATTGGTACTTTGCAAGTCTGTCAGTGCTAACCCGATGCGCAAAGACCCCATCCCCCCATTTTTTTTCTTTTATTTTTAAGTCTTCACTAAAGCCAGCGTGCCTATATAGATTTAGAAGGCAATGTTATTCATATCGCTTAGTGTAATGGAGTAGTTTTATGTCCTTTGTGATAAACCATATGTCGACCCTAATTATAAGGTTATTAACCGTCCTTTCATTTGACGTGTATATCTGTCAGCACGAAGTATCGTCTCAGATACGCAGCTGTTATTTTGTCAACATTCCTCATTTTTATTTCAAAGTAGGTAAGGAATATATACATTAACTTATCTTGGATTATGTACATTGCGCTATGAGCGCCTCAGTGGCATGGTAGGGATGGTGTTGGCCTGCCACCTTGGTGGCCGCGAGTTTGATTCTTGGGCATTCCACTGAGGGGTTAGAGATGTGTATTTCTAGTGATAGAAGTTCACTCTAGACGTGGTTCGGATGTCACGTAAAGCCGTTGGCCCGTTGCCGAGTAACCACTGGTGCCATGCAACGTAAAAACACTTTACAAACAAACATGGCGTTACGTATCCTAGAAATTATATCATGACTAGAATTATATACGTTGAATTATTGATTTGTATCAGAATGCAGCCGAAGTTATTTTGATGTTACTTGTCAAGTCTTGAAGAATTATTTTATAGGTCTTTACAAAATATAGTATTTCGAAAGACTCCAAATGGATAGCATATATTTTAATCACGTTTATATCACGAATGACGCTCATGCTTTTTTGAAGTCAGTTATTAGCAAGAAATTGTTATTTTCATGTTTATTTTATTTTATTTTATTTTTTATTTTGTGCACTTGGCATTTTGCTAATGAAACGTATTATGCTTGCTTATATAATAATTGTAAATAGAATTCAAAATACTCCCAGTTTAAAATTACACTTCCTTTCGGTTTTGTCTTAATATTATTCCTGTTGGAGCTTTGACGACTGGACTGCCTAGTCCATTATAGCTTGTAACGGTCCGGTCTGTCTGCCTGTTGGACGAGTTCTCTGTATTAACGTTAGCAGGGTTCTGTGAAAATTCAAGAACATATTTTTACTGTTTCCCTTTTAAATACATAATATTTGGCGACCATCAGAGGTGGGAAAACCATATGATCTTATATAATTGAGGTTGCTGTGCAGCAACTTTTGCAGTGTTTACAGGGGAATCGTAAATTAGGTAGACTTATTGAAAAACTCAGAAAATTGGACAGACCAGTAAATCTCTTTCACAAGTCTCAAACAACATCAATATTCTGTGAGAACGAGCCTTAATCCCATGTAATGACACAGTTAAAAGGGATATCATTGAATCTTGTTTCATCAAATCAAATAATAGAAATGTTCTAGATTTAAGTCTTGGTTTATTTAAACTTGATGCTTTCATTATGAAAAAAGTTGTAGATAAATATAAGCAACAAAATTAATATATTCAGTTTTTACATGTTTTGGACTGTAAAGATACTTTGTAGTTTCGGTTAGGTTTGTGACCGTGTGATATCCGATAATCCTGGATTATCTCTTTTAATTTTTACCCTTTTGACAATTAACCATCTGGTATTCTTGATCTTGTTTTGTACGGAGACCTTTATCTCCAATTGTACTTCATTCACTCCTTGACGATGTCTGAGTAAAGACGAAAGCGCTTGGATTTCTGACTATTATTTTCCTGTGGTATTCGCTTATATATATATATATATATATATATATATATATATATATATATATATATATATATATATATATATATATATATATAGAGAGAGAGAGAGAGAGAGAGAGAGAGAGAGAGAGAGAGAGAGAGGAGAGAGAGAGAGAGAGAGAGATAAAATGCCTATATCCAATCACAAAACCAATATTTTTTGTCTTAACAGCTTTTCCCATTTACACACCATATTTTTCAGTTTATTAATTCATTGGTGTGAATAAAAAAGTATTCATTTTTATTCTATTCCCTCAACTCGTACAGAATTCCCGGGACGGGAATATTCCGCGCCTCTCGTCACTGACTGCGAGGTCAAAATAACTTTTAATATTTAAGGTAAATGTTGCAATGTGACAGATATTGGGCCTCTAAAAAAAGTTATGAGAACTACCTATACGCAATGTTATGGAATAACTGAATAACAGTTCCCTGCTTCGTTAACACCCGTGCGGTCTTCGTTATATTTTCAATAAAAGGGCGTTTCTCTTTATTTCATAGATGTTATTTACAAAAACATTTAACTATATACCACGAGGTCTGTCATTCAACACACAGACGCGAACACCAACACACAGGCATGTACACACACACATATAAATACACACTAAAGACTAAGCATATCGCATTTACAGGATAAACCATTGCATTAGTGCAACAATATCTGCAGTTTTACCACATTCTAAATTATGGAACCTCACCTTCCAAAGACTACAATGAGCTAATTCAGCAGTTTTATGCTGTTTTTTTGGGAATATGGATGCCCAGAGCATACACGTGACATTATGATGAGGATGATATCTATATATATATATATATAATATATATATATATATATATATATATAAGTCTATCACATTACCGTGATTCATATACATATATCGAACTACAAATGTCCTTTAATATCTAATTCGCTCTACCTCGGAATTAATATATTTTCATATATGCTTAACCGAGGGGGAATTTATTAAGCGATAATAGAATTGGCGATCGACAGGCGCGAACCAGCGACCTCTCAATTCCAGGACTGGCAGTGAAGTCTTAAACCACCCCGACACCGCAAGAGATTTTTTAAGGCTACACTGCCAGTCCTGGAATTGAGAGGTCGCTTGGGTTCGCGCCTGTCGATCGCCAATTCTATTATCGCTTAATAAATTCCCCCTCGGTTAAGCATATATGAAAATATATTAATTCCGAGGTAGAGCGAATTAGATATTAAAGGACATTTGTAGTGCGATATATATATATATATAATATATATATATATATATATATATATATATATATATATATATATATATACATATACTGTCACTCTCCGTTACAGTGATGGAAGGGTATAAAGGGAATAAAGACAAGGGGATTTTTTTTTTTTTTTTATCTTTTGATACATGATGGACATTCGATTTTATTATTCTTCATAAAGAAAAATCAGTCTTTTTTAATTTAAAGATTAAATTAACTGAAACGAGGAAGGAATTGTGAAAAAATAAAAGTAATTATTTGCTCTATGAACAAACAAAATTATATAAAAATAATATATTATCCTTCATCATTCGCTAATAGTCGGATTACGATATGGATAACGTTATCATTTACCACATTATTGAAGAGAAAACGTATAATGACACACACTAAGCTTAAATGACACAGCCGAAAAAACACTAAGAAAAACGGCATGTGAATATTTTGAATTATAGAACTTAGTAACGCGATATTTCCTAAATAGTCTATTGGCTTTTATAAGGCAAGACCTCTGAAGATATTTACAGCTCTCCTATCTAAGTAAGATGAGTAAGATTTCCAGATACTGGACAATGAGCAAGTGGAATAATAACTCTACAAAACTACTCAACACAGCTATGAACGTCATCAGTAGTTAAACCTGCTTAAGAAAATATAATCGAATCCTTATAATATCGTTTTTCTCAGCAAGATAAATCATCCACTTACTTCTCGTCTAAGAATATCGTTTCGTATATCAAGAGGATAGACAAATTTTCTAGCAATAATATCCTCGAAAACAAAGAAAAGAGTACAATCGACCGCCATTAAAAACCAGTATTGACATTGGCTCCCATCATCCAAGGAAACAGAAATATATTTGTACTTCGTTAACGCAGCCGTAGACATTTTCTGAGCAAGAGCCCGTGCTGGCATAAGGTCAGCTAAATCTAAAACATCATCATTCAGAAACAGAAAATATTCGAAATTTAAAATACAAGTCTGGCTTATTTCTACGCAAGGAAAAAAAAATGAAAAATGAGACTTTCCCGATCGTCATCAAAGCAAAAGCAATCCCATCAACCAAAGTTTAAACTCACTCCAACCGCATTATCCAACTCGCACGGTCGGCGTCATCTCAGGTCCGATACGCTAATTCAACTGGCAAACTTCCTGACGCGGCGTCGTCCAGCAGCTGAGGAACTGAGTCAATTTGCAATGGATATTCGCTTAAACTCTGGGTAACTGTGATGACCGGACAGATGGGTATTTGGAACATGGAATTAGACGAAAACGGAATAATGAAAAAATTAAGATAAGAGAGAGCAACAAGGGACACGTATTAATAATTATGAAAGCAGAAATAAAAAGTGCAGTTATATAACGTCCGAAAGGTTTGCCCTTGCCAGCAAGACCAGCTCTTATATGTCAGTAATGTCTAACAGTCAGGATACACTTGGAGTAATAATTACCAGTGAGTAGTGAGGATAATCAGACTGCAAAAATCCCGCTTATGCATAGTTACCCACAAATCATCATCACTTCCGTTTTCTTTCACACCACAAAAACTAAATTTTCCGAATTATTCAATAACTCTGCCCAATTTACGCTTCCTTCTGCAAAAACTGCAACGTTCCTGCATCAACCTCAGTTAAATAAGATATGGGTTCCCAGCTCTGATGGTAGTCAAATATTATATACTTAAAAAGGAAAAAGTCAAAATATGCTCTTGCATTTTCAAAGAACCGCTAACACACACAGAATTGGTCCACTAGGCCGACAGACCTAAGCTACTATAAATTCGGTAATGCAGTCGTCCAACAGGAACAGTATTAGGATAAACCCGAGGGGAAGTGTAGTTCTTACTGGCAGTATTTTGGATTCTATTTATAATTATTAAAAAACCAAGCATAATACTCTTCATTAGCAAGGTGCCAAGTTCACAAAAGACAAATTAAATTAAAAAAAAATATGAAAATCAAAATTTCTTGGTAGCAACTGACTTCAAAAAAGCATGAGCGTCATTTCATGATATAAACGTGATTAAAATATATGTTTTACATGTGGAGTCTTTCCAAATGCTATATTTTGTAAAGACCTATAAAATAATTCTTCAAAACTTTACAAGATCAAAATAACTTAGGCTATATTCTGATACATTTGTCTTACACATTTCTGCAAATCAATACTGATTCAACATAAAAGAGCTTAGTCAAAATATAATTTCTAGGATACGTAACACAATGTAAATAATTCAAGATAATTTAATGTATATATTCCTTACCGATTCTGAAATGGAAATGAGGAATGATGACAAGATGACAGCAGCGTATCTGAGACGATACGTCGCGTTGACAGAAATCCACGTCAAATGAAAGGACGGTTAATCACCTTATAATCAGGGTAGACATGTCGTTTACCACAAAAGACAGAAAACTACTCCAATACATTAAGCGATAAGAATAACATTGCCATATAAATCTACAAGTATGTAGGCACGCTGGTACCGGTGAAGACTTAAAAAAAAAAAAAAAAAAAGAAAAAAAAAAAAAAAAAAAAAGGGGGGGGGGCGGTAAGCCCTGACCGACTTGCAAAGTACCAATAGTTATACTTAAACATGTAATAGGCTTTCCCAATCGTGAACAAGAGTTAATGAGTCCTGGGTGAAGCCGATAAAATAAAATAAATTAATGACTTTAATGGTGAAATAAGGATGGAAGGATATTTAAAATTTTAATGAAGCTTCTTGCCTTACTTCGTTTGCTTCAACTGAACCAAGCAAAAACAGAAAAATCAATATCAGAGAATGAATTGCATTGCATTCCTATATTCTGGGATAATACAGAGCCAAGCATCCCTCGTCTCAGATGCAGAGAATAAATCACTTCGAAAATCTTATTAATATAACTTCCCAGCAGCAATGTCAACAGAAAGCATGAGGAGGATATGACGCAGATAAATCAATCTCATCTTTCATCAGTCCGCGAATTATTCGCCTGACGTACTTCCGTCGTACGTTCGTGTCAGGACCATAATGCCATCTTGCATGAATTATGAGAACGTTCCTTCCCGCAGTCGCAGATGTGTCATGAAATATTGCATTGCGCGCTTCTCGGATGTCAGCTACTGCCATCTGAGCTGCATTCATTTTCTTAGTTTTCTTTTATTTTTTTTTTATTATCTTTTATTTTCTTCTCAGTTATCTGTTCGAAGCATGGGAATAAATTTTAAGCCTTCTAATATCACAGAGCCTTCCATTCTAAAATAGCAAGTTACATGACAAAAGAAATCCCGAAGAATGTAAAAGATTCTGTATGTAGGAAGTGAATGGTACTAGAGTCTAATAAAATATTTTAGGAAAAAAAACAATTGATTACGAACAATGTGGATAAGGAGGACCACAAACTTAGGAATCCTAGCGAAAAATATTTCCAAATTCAATTGAAAATAATTAACAATTGCAACTTAAGTGATTTATAGTTAATCTCACAGATTGATAACCAACTACTTCAACAGAAAGACAAATGACAGAAGTCCACTTAAGTCCTATTTGTTGACGATATAACTTCATATGTTGGGGCTGGGCCTTCGTCTATAAGGACCTGCGATATTCTACGCTAAGGTCGGTTGGTATGACTCCCATCCTCGTTGGAGTATCATGGACTTCGATGATAATTCTAAGTTCATTCAGTATCTTCTTTCTGACGTAAGGATCGAGTCGTTGAAACACAGAGTACAAAAATAAGGTGTATTCTTCTATCTTACATCGTGAAGTGTAGATAAGATTTGATAGGTCTAACTAAAGTCTGATATACAATTTGGTTTGCAAGATCATAGGTGAGCAACACTAGCTCGACATACGAACATACTCACAGATGACATATGACAAAAGTCACGTAGCACGGTCTGTGGGTTATAGGTCAACATGGTTTCTCAAGCGAAAGCATTGTCGACGATTTATACAACAATGGATTTGATGACCACAGGTGCCTGCTATTTAGGACGCTGATACAACACGTCAAGGCTTAGTAAACTTTTGCATTATCACTGTCTATCACACTCCTGCAAGCTCATATGTGACCCCTTGGTTTAATTTAATCATAGTTTTTAGTTTTTATATATGGAATAACACATACATTCCACATATATGTAAACACTTACACATATACTTAGTTTAATACATACTTCAGGTATGAATACCTATGAATAGGTTATTCAAATACAAAATGTACCCTTGTATACATTGACACAAAATCAAATATATATAATATATATATATATATATTATATATATATATATATATATATATATATATATATTGCTACATTTATAGATCTCTTCGTCTACCCAGTAATTAATTAATTATTTTGCTTTGTAAAACGGCAGCCATCTTCCTCCAAATATCAGCTGATTTGGGCGGGAAACCAATGCTAGCCATCCAGGGTTAAGAATTTCCTGTGAGAAGGGAGAATATAGTCTTTTGTCAGCTCTAGGGACGTATCTCAAAAGGGAAGGATGTAGGCAGACTGGTACTTCTTAGGCCTATATCTTAAGCTCTTTTTCCTGTGAACCCTCTGCTGGCTGTATGTTCTGTTTCCAGGATTGCCCTGCTCGTGGGGGGTTAAGCTGACTCCCAACACCCATGGAAAACACCTGGATTCGCTCTCAGAAAGCTCCAGTTCGTGACCTCAGACGGATGTCCGCAGCCAGCCTTCCCACATTTAGGCCTATCCATGGTGTACTGGCGCGCCAAGAGACCCAGACCTAAGATAAAGCCGGGCGCCACATTTTCTACAAAGGTCCATACTGATCATGGCCTCCAGGTACGTCTTGTGAAACAGCATATTGCCAGTCCCTTACATCCTATTATCTATTTGATCCCCATTTTCCCAATTCAAACTTCCATTCCAAAAAGAACTCATCCCTTTGTTTCCTCTCGCTACCTCATGGCCGCATGCTTCCCCTTGTGTGATTGTCCCAGACAAATGAAGTCATTGCATACCTCAGTGAAACATTAGAGTTCCTTTTCCCCAGTGTTAGAGAACTGAATAATTGTAACTCCATCAAAGAAGTCATTTTTCTTTTATCTTGTGTAATCTGGGATCCTTTTCCAGATTCCCTGAGTCACGTGTCACGTCTGTCTGCCCGCAAGTGTTGCATTACCCAAGATTATGAAACCAGCTTTTACAAATTCCATTTTGAGCCAGCTATTATCCATTTGTGAGAGATTATAAGTCCACGTGGGGACCAGTAGCATTTACTTTTCTCCAGGCCAGTACGAGCCTCTTGTAAATAAATAGCTGTAAAGTAATTGGCTGAGTTTCTGGCGACCTTTCCTCTAGAGTAAATTATCACTATAAATCCTTTTACGGTAAGTTCAAGTAAACTTCCTTTATTTTCCCTCAACTATTTCTGTTTACGTATTGTAGTTCTTTCAAGGCCAGGTTCATACTAAATATATATATATATATATATATATATATATATATATATATATATATATATATATATATATATATATATCTATATATATAAGTATCCAGAGATCATGTCCCATATTCCAGCAAGTGGTTCTCATACCCTCAAGGGGTATGGATACCCGCTGTTAAGAACCCCTGAGTAAAGTAAAGTTATTTCCATACGAAGTGAGTCGAATTCCAACTCCAGACGAGAAAATCCCGGTAATGGAATTAAAAACTTTAACGAAGAAGTCGAAACGCTTTAAAGAAAAATTCAAGCTTCATCTCAGTCTTCCGTGAGGCCTCTTTATCTAAATTCTCCTCCACGCTAACTTGTTCAGGAACAGAATAAGTATATAACCTTGAAGAAGCTCCTGCAGGAACTCTTGCAGCTTCAAGAAGCCTCTCAAGAGATTCGTGGATGAAGGAGAGAGAGAGAGAGAGAGAGAGAGAGAGAGAGAGAGAGAGAGAGAGAGAGAGATGACGGGGAAATGAAAAGACTTGTAGCGTGGGAGGAATATACTTGAATTTTCCTGATTATTCATAAGAATTAGCGTATACTGAATTATTACTTACGTTATTCATGGCCTTAACTATTTTGCTAGTTTTTCATTATGAGAGAATGTTGCAATTATTTTATTTTTACAATTGCGTAAAATATGCATTCGCTTTTAGCATTGCATCTTTAGAGGAAAATCCATCATATTCTCCAAATCAAATTTGCTATATTCTTACCTCTACGCAGAATCCAAGTACATATTCAAAATTGCCTGAAATATAATATATTCACTCAGGCGTTGCCCCAGAGTGAATGTACAAAATTATTTCACCATATAAACTCATTCATGCTCCTAACACCCCACCTCAAAAAAAAAAAAAATCAATTTCAACTGTATCTACCAAGATCGTCTTCTCTCTC
The DNA here is from genome assembly GCF_015104395.2 of Macrobrachium nipponense. Classification (NCBI taxonomy): domain Eukaryota; kingdom Metazoa; phylum Arthropoda; class Malacostraca; order Decapoda; family Palaemonidae; genus Macrobrachium; species Macrobrachium nipponense. The sequence continues at coordinate 12,135,032 of NC_087209.1, read as the reverse complement.
TCTCTCTCTCTCTCTCTCTCTCTGTCTCTGTCTCTTCGAACTGGGAGGCGTAATTTCACAGTCGAATTCTTGTGTAAATCTTTGTCCTCCTGCGTTCATTCATTTCTGACTATAATGAAGGGAATGGACGCACCCACAAATGGAACTTCGATTCGTATGACACGTTAATGAGAGCCAGGCTTTCAATGGGCCTTGGTTGATATCACTTTGAAAGACACGGAACAATGACGTTAGCTCCATGGAGCTGGATATGAAGACACAAACAGACAGAGGGGCATACAAAGAGAGAGAGAGAGAGAGAGAGAGAGAGAGAGAGAGAGATCTGACGCGAAAACCCTAAGAAAGCAAGAGAAGGTGCTGAAATTAGAATGGGGAGAGAGAGAGAGAGAGAGAGAGAGAGAGAGAGAGAGAGAGAGAGAGAGAGATTTGATTCAAAGGCCCTAAGAAATTAAGAGAAGGTGCTGAAATGAGAGAGAGAGAGAGAGAGAGAGAGAGAGAGAGAGAGAGAGAGAGAGAGAGAGAGAGAGATTTGATGCAAAGGTCCTAAGAAAGCACAAGAAGGTACTGAAATAAAAAAGGAGATTAACTCTGCATCATATGTAGACGTCATCTGTAAATAAGGAAGTTAGATTTTGCCCAAAACTGAATGATTATAAGCTGCTTTTGAACTGTAGTACATGTTGAACAGATGGCCATTATTGTAAAGTAAATGTGGTCCAGTATTGACGTTTTTTACCGTGCATTATCAAAGATCTCTTACCTATAACACAACCGAGAAACCACTTTTAATTAATGATGCAATACTCACATTACAACTACACAGTAGTATTACCTATTTCTTAATGCAATACCGATAACTTATCGAACTAGGATAAGATCAAAATGTGTGCAGTGAATGCTTGTTTATGATACGAAAGACGAAAACATGAATAGTGTGAACTCTAAATATAGGGGTATTTTCTTTATTCATTTACTTCGACACTTTACTCATGATTCATTTTTATAAGGAGCTTTACAAAATATCGCTACAAATACCAAATTTCAGTTGGAGTATATTATGCTATACTCCCAAAATGAGCACAGTCCATGGCTTCAAATCGCGTGCATACTGATAAAACTGCGATCTCTCCATCATGTTTCGTTATACTTCCGCTGACCCACATAGTGAATAGCAAATAGAAGGGAGCTAAGATCTGGATGGACATAAATAATAATGCACTTCCGTCTCATTAGATTACTGCACTAATTACTTCAGTGAATGACGAATGTACATTATCAATGTAGACAACCAACTGTTCTTTTCCCTTCGTTCGTTTCTGTGACATGTGTCATGTGACGTTCATCAGCTAAATGAATTATGAATTGCTAATACATCTTGGATAGGATAATCTTATCCGAAGCCGAACCGTCGATAAAAGGTATCTCTGGCTTGTGATAAACCCTTTACAAAAACACGGAGTGGGAGAAAAATACCGAAGCTGTCTTATATCTATTACAAGTAAGAAATAATAATGGTCTCAACAGTCGTATTTTAAAACCCAACAAAAAGAATTTAAAGTCTATATTTCGGGGGCGCAAAAAATAAAAAAAAATAAAAAATAATAAATAAATAAATAAAAACCAGGAAAATTATGAGTGAAAAAGATTCAATCTTTTGAAATATCTATAAAATATTCAACTTCTAAGGAAAATATATAACTAATAATGTCCACTTCTACGTCGCTTATTCTTAAATGGCTTAAATGGTTACATTTCCTAAAGTACATTATTTATGGTTTATCACATAGGAAAAGAAATTCTCGGTGTAAAATGGTACAGAAGTATCTCTCTTAGTTGGCCCATCTTTCCCATCTTTCACGTTCCTGATTGCATTACAAATTGTACCCTGAACGTACTTACATAATTAATAAGAAACATTCCAATTTGCCAAATTTTCCCAAAATATATTTTAAACCTACAACTGGCTACATTTCTTCAGGTAATGTAAATATCTCCATTATTTTAATTTATGTCAAATCCGTATCCAAATGCACATGGGTTTCAACCAATTAACCGTCAGCAGAAAGCTTATTCTATTCCACGATTCATCAAAAATTATATTTCAGTTCAAGCATCTGACGTTTTAAACATTTACCAAAGATAAATGCTTTCTATATACTATTAAAAATTTATCTGTCCGATTTTCCAAACTATTTACGTAATTATACAATAATAAACTTTGCAAATAGCACTAATTATTCACGCTATTTACCCTAAAAGTGCATGAGTTATGAATTTCATTTATTTTTTGAGGTTATTTAAATACATCTAACTAATTAGATCAACTGTTTTATGCCTCCAGTAATTAATCGAACACATGAATGCCATGGGAAACAAAATGAAATGCTTCCATTGGTCTGAAATTATTATGTGAAACGTCTGATGTATAGTAATACGTGTGAAATATGAAAATATAGCAAGTGCTTCACTTGAGATTGTATATGTACATATATATATAATATATATATATATATATTATATATATATATATATATATATATAATATATATATATATATACATCATATATATATATATATATATTATTATATATATATATATATATATATATATATATATATATATTTTTACGTATTAGCCCGGCCTTGAGAGAGGCTCGATACGTAAACAGAAATAATTGAGGGATTTCAAGAGGAAATTACTTTAACTTACCGTAAAACTGATTTATAGAGAATATTTGATCTAGAGCAACAGGTCGCCAGAAACTCAGCTAAATACTTTACAACTATTTATTTACAAAAGGCCCGTACTGGCCTGGAGAAAAGTAAATGCAGCGTCCACACGTTGGGACTTATAATCTCTCACAAATGGATAATAGCTGGCTCAAAATGGAATTCTTACAAGCTGGTTTCATAAACTTGGGTAATGCAACACTTGCGGGCAGAGAGTCGTGACTTGTGACTCAGGGAATCTGGAAAAAGAATCCCAGATTAAACAAGATAAAAGAAAAAAGGATTTATTGCCCAATTTCAATTGTTTAGTTCTCTAACAATGGGGAAAAGGAACTTTTTAATGTTTCACTGAGGTATGCAATGACTTCATTTGTCTGGGACGATCAAACAAGGGGAAGCATGCGGCCATGAGGCAGTGAGAGGGAACAAAAGGATGAGTTCTTTTTGGTTTGGAAATTGAATTGGGAAAATGGGGATCAGATAGATAATAGGATGTAAGGGACTGGCAATATGCTGTTTCACAAGACGTACCTGGATGTCGTGTTCAGTGGATCTCTGTAGAAAAACGTGGCCTGGCTTTGTCTTAGGACTGGGTCTATTGGCGCGCCACTACCGCCATGGATAGGCCTAAATGGAAGGCAGGTGGTCGGACATCCGTCCGATGGTCACGTCTGGAGACGACTGGGGCTGAATCCAGGTGTTTTCCATGGGTGTTGGGAGTCAGCTTAACCCACCACGAGCAAGGCAAATCCTGGAAACAGAACATACAGCCAGCAGAGGATTCACAGGAAAAAGAGCTTAAGGTATAGGTCTAAGAAGTACCAATCTGCCTACATCCTTCCCTTCGAGATACGTCCCTAAAGCTG
>NC_087209.1:12071435-12126435 GCF_015104395.2 Macrobrachium nipponense | reverse complement strand
TTTTTTTTTTTTTTTTTTTTTTTTTTTTTTTTTTTTTGTGAGATACAGAAAAGAATCACAAAAGCGGACGCTGACCTCTTTTTGCAATAGTAACGCCAATCGTCAAGTTGGAAAGGACATGCTATAGTAGATTCACATCAACCATGCATTTGATGTCTAGGCCAGTCCCTTACGACGTTCCTGATTGGCTGCTGATAAGCCAATGACAGGGCTGGAAACTCTCAGTCTCTCGAGAGAATTCACATAGGCAGGATGTGTGTTCCTCTTCTCCTGAGGGATACGCCTTTCAAACGTATACCTCGGGAGAGGTGGAACACACATCCTGCCCATGTGAACTCTCGAGAGAGACTGAGAGTTTCCAGCCTTGTGATTGGCTTATCAACAGCCAATCAGGAGCGTCGTAACGGACGGGCCTAGACATCAGATGCACGGTTGATGTGGATCTACTATAGATAGGCAACATCACATCTGAAGAAGTCAAAGGTCAAACCGGATGAACTGGGTCACTCGTCGAGTTGCCCAGAGAGAGTACTCAGTCATCGTGATGATAAGTGAGATTTTGAAGTTCGCAGCAGAACGCCCTGATATTTTATATCAGTGTATAAGCAAGAATTGTCTTTCTTCATTTATTTGGAGTCTGAAATTCCGTCGTAGCTTCATCAAAGCATTTGTACCTATACTAAAACTCTCGTAAAATTAATTTACTATGCTTTGCATACTCCGTGCAATTGTGTCTGTATACGTCACGAAAATGGGCATGAATAATATTAAATAAATCGAGAAAAGTCATTCTCATGACTCATCATTTATATAAAAATAGTAAATAAAAATAGGCTATTCTCAAAAAAAAAAAAAAAAAAAAAAACTCCCGATATTTACGTACAGCAATCACAAACGCATCTGAAAAAATATAAGGAATAGTCATTTTTCCCCTCGAGCTGCAACTGAACAAATAGTCATCCGTCAATTCAATACAGTAAAAGAACTGACAGAGCAACCAATCATCCAATATATAGGATCGAAACCCCAAATGACTATAGTAATCAATCATTCAGCCAATCAATCATTTGAACAGCCAACTGTCCAATAGAACGACCAGAAGGCAGAAGAATTAAATGACAGGAAATAATCTGTGCCATATGACATTGAAATGATGGTTATGACATTAGGGATAGACGGATTCCAGTGAAAATGATCGACGCTACTGCAATAAATTTGTAGCTTGCGCTATCCTTTGATGATATAAATAGGCATTAGATCTCTCATATATATATATATATATATATATATATATATATATATATATATATATATATATATATATATATATATATATAGAGAGAGAGAGAGAGAGAGAGAGAGAGAGAGAGAGAGAGAAGTACAACACACACACACACACACACACACACACACACACACACACACATATATATTATATATATATATATATATATATATATATATATATATATAATATATATATATATATATATATATGTGTATATATATATATATGTATATATATATATATATATATATATATTATATATTATATGTGTGTGTGTGTGTGTGTGTGTGTGTGTGTGTGTGTGTGTGTGTGTATGTGTGTGCGTGCGTGTGAGCGTGCACGCGCGTTCATGTATGATCCTGGAAGTTGAAAAGAAAACACAAAAGAATGTTGATGGGAAAACTTGCCATAACCTTTTCTATTATATTCCTGTCATGAATTGCTCTTGTTTTCATATACCAAAAACACACTAATTTTGGGAAGACTGACGAGAATTATATCTTTTTCACATTATTCATTGTCATTGAAATATATGCAACATGCAATCAGTGTTCGCGGCAAAAGTGGAGACCAAAATGCAATCAAACGTGATATAGCTTAATCACAGTTTTTCGTTTATTTATTTCCATCCACCCAAGTAAAAGAGAAAGAGCTTAAAACCTATATTTCTATGGCAATGGCACCGTTTCCAACTATTGGCATCGGTCGCTAATTTGTGAAAAAAAAAAATCCACTCACGTACCATCATTCGTGTCTAAATTAAATCCACCGCCATACAAACAAAATATACATAACATGTTGATGAAACTGCTACAATTTTCTGATTTCCTCTTTGTCATTAACTTCAATAACCTTTATAACGACTAAATTGCAGATTAAATTAAACTTACTGCAGAGCATACAGAGAATTGTACAAAATGTTGATAAAGCTCTTTTTATTTATTTCTTTTCTGTTATTAACTTCATTGATCTTTAAAACAATTGCTTTACATGTAAAAAAAAAATAAAATAAAAGGTAGCTACGTTTGTTTCACTGAAACAAATTGTTGATATTTTCATTTCCCCTATGTCATTATGTACCTTCAATCATTTTTCAAAACACATTGGTTAGATCTTACATAAGGTTCCAATTTCCTTTGAATTTATTTGCAATCTGACCACGATTTATCTTAAAAGTTTATATCTAATCAAGCACACTGCCGTGCATACAAAAATGTACGAGATGATGACCTTTCTTTTTTCTACTAAAAGCGTAGTTAGACCAGCCATGCTCTATGGGGCAGAGACTTGGCCAATAAAGAAAAAACAGGAAAGAAGAATGGAAGTGGCCGAGATGAGAATCTGAGATGGATGTGTGGTGTCACAAAAAGAGATAAGATCCGGAATGAATTGATCAGGGGACAGTCAAAGTATTGGAGGTTTCAAAAAAAAAAAAAAAAAAAAAAAAAAAAAAAAAAAAAAAAAAAAAAAAAAAGCTCAGGAAAGAAGACTCAAATGGTTTGGTCATGTCATGAGGAGAGAAGATGAGCACTTATGTAAGAGGGTTATGAACATGGAGGTGGAGGGCAGAAGAGGGAGGGGAAGGCCAGAAGAGGGAGGGGAAGGCCAGAAGAGGAAGGGGAAGGCCAAAGTTAAGGTGCAAAGATAAATCACTGAATGACATGAAGGAAAGGGGTCTAAGAGAGGAAGATGGAGAAGGCTGACTAGAAACAACGACCCCATATAGAAATGGGAAAAGCTGTGGGCAAAGAAGAAGAAGAAGGAGAAGAAGATGACATTTCTTTTTTCACTTTTGACTTCCCCTCTGTCATTAACTTCAACAATGTTGCCAAACACGAGTTTATATCTTACGTAAGGTTCCAGTTTCCTCCGGACTTATTGTCATCCTGACCTTGAGTGATCTAATTCGTTTCTAGTTACGTAGGAGAAACACGATCCCTCTCGTTTACCAGCCTAAATTTTCCTCTCTAATCAGAATCCATTACCTTTATTGAACGGTCTATCTCTCTCCGAAACGCCTTCGAGTATTAAAGGTTATGAATTAAATTTACATGTATTCCTAAGTAGTCTAACATTAGGCCAAACATGATCATAATAACTTAAAACTAAACAATTTCGATATCTTCGGTTTCATTCAAATTTGAGAGATGAGAATCATTTTATCGTCCTCTTCCTTAGTAGTAAATGGATAATGCAATTTAGCCGAAATGATCAAAGTGCCTTGGAACACAGGTTCTCTCCAACTGATGGTCCATGGACTTCTGATGGTTCATCATAACTTCCCTAATGGCCCGCCGAGCGTTCATTACACAATAAACTGGGAATCGGTGAATATTTATCTAAAATTAACCGAAAACGCAGTGAGTCTGTCACATAAAATCATTAGTCATTCATTTTACTGACACCGAAGAAAGTCTACGGTTTTGCATCCTTATACAGTAAGATGATCCACCTCCTTTTTTTTTTTTTTTTTTTTTTTTTTTTTTTTTTGAGAACCAGTGCCTTCGGTGAAAGCACTTCCTTGGGTGTCTGATCTTTGAGATCTTAATGTTGATTTTCTCATCTCAATCAATCGTTCCCCACCACACTCCCTCCCTCCCTTTCTCTCACTCCAGTCATACTAAATTTTTCTTAGGCAGTGTTATCTTCCTAAAACTGACATAACTCAATATTCCTATACATTTCCTACGACATCTGATTTTGACTGCCTTGTGTACAAGAGGAACTTGAATAATACGCAGGCTCTATCTAGCATTCATCCATAAGAGCCAACATCAAGTCCCCAAACCCCCACACCCCCAAAACCCCCACCCACCACAGATCCCACACTGCAGCATTAACCAATCACGATACAGAGCCAGTGATATTTCATCGCCGAGGGGAAGACGCTAACCCGCAACATCAGAGTGGCATACCACGACACTAACCACTAAATGCTGCTGAACTGTTCTAACTCGTCAGGAAGAGGGATTACCTCGACGAGGCCCTCTGTCACTATGAAGTCTATTCTACGGTGAATAGTCTTATTAGCTCTTGCACCAAATAGCCCAGATTCTATTTAACTATTATACTCGTACATACACTAACTCGAGTGCACCTGTTCGAGAACAGCTGTCGAAATCCACCTTCCAAATGGACTGAAGAGGAATTTGGGTTGAGTACTGCTAGTCGGGTCATGCAAATACAATGGTGAATCGATATTCGCTTTACTGAAATTTTACTAAAATGGTTTTCGAATTTGTTCCTCTAAATTTACAAATTTCCGTACCGTGCACTGACACAGCGCAGTGGCGTAACTAGGGTAGTGGGTGGAATCTGAAAGTTTGTTTTTATGGTGTTTTTACGTTACATGGAACCAGAGGTTATTCAGCAACGGGACAAACGGTTTTACGTGACTTCCGAACCACGTCGAGATTGAATTTCTATCACCAGAAATACACATTTCTCACCCCTCAGTGGAATGCCCGAGAATGGACCTCGAGGCCACCGAGGTAGCAGGCCAAGACCAAATCGACCAAACCAATGAGGCGCTGGAATCTGAAAGTGGCACCCCATTTCCGTGGTAAAAAGTACGAAAGTGGCAAAAATTAAACGCTCATTTTAAGCTTTAACACCTCAATCATTTATTTCTATTTCAAAAAGCCAAAACGAAAATACCACGGCAGATTTACAACGGAACCGTATGGGCTTTGTAAGAATCGAATTTGCTAATAACAATATCAAAGTACAACTTTCTAGTAATTTGATGCTCTATTGACAATATCTCGAAACCAGACCTGCTCAGCCAGGGTGCCGTCCCCTCTGACAGTGGCCCCCCTGGCCAGACCAATCTCTAGCCATACCCCCCCCCCCCCCCCCCCCTTCCCATCCACAAACCCGACCCTTCAGCTACGTCACAGGCATACATAATCTCAAAATAAACGTATTTTGTCATGACCTTACCTTCAGCACAGCCAAATCCACGGTTAAAACAGACTTCAAAATCTTCACTAACCTGGAGTAAAAAAAAGAAAAAAAAATATTTAAAAAATTGTAAAATGAGTGACAATTCATGATTAAGCGAGACTATATTAACGATGCAAATAGATAAATTATTATCATCATCATTGTTACTTCTAGCGGTAACCAATCATTACCAGTATTTCAAGAACTTTCGAAGAATATCAGCCCTCTAGTCCCTTATTCAGATATCCTGGCTTTTATAATGCATATATGTACAGGGCCGAAGTGACACGTAGATTCTATACGCTCTGACCATCATTTTCAGTGAAAATTCATTGTCCAACTCATAAGCCAATTCGACGATATTCTCGGCAATATAACATGCTGACCGCTTCGAATTCAAACACCCCACTTATTGTTATAAAATAAGACTAATTGTATTCACTCTAATATGATTTAGATATTAATATGTTTGGCGACTTATTTGGTAACTGAGAGGGATAACAACGAATATCTAGTAATGAAATAACGGGTATAGATTAATAAAATATGGTATTTTCATTCTTCTGTACGATTTCCTACTTTCATTCTCGTGTGCGATTTTCTAAATGTTTAATTCCCACGTAATATTCATCAATGAATTAAGGTAATTCTATTCTTCTGTACGATTGTCTGAAGGCTTAATTCCTACGTAATATATATATCATATAACTTCAACGATAAGAGATTGAAGTTAAAAACTATACTTGGTTCACTTTGCCTTTCCTAAAAAAAAAAAAAATTAATTTCGAGAAATGCCAACCCATAATATTTTTTTCCAGCTGTCCCAAACAGGTGTACGTTTCCTATGGACTAACAATTATGATTTTTTTAATTACTGTAACGGTCTCATTAAATTGTCTCTGGGTTCTAATTGCTATCTCTAATGACCCTTCAGTGTAACGATGACCTTTTCTCACATTCTCTGCATTAACATTTCTGCTCAATAAAGCGATTCTTTGAAAATGTCATCACTCGAATTGTTGGTGATTGCATCGCAGAAAAATAGAACATGTCTATGAGAGAGAGAGAGAGAGAGAGAGAGAGAGAGAGAGAGAGAGAGATGGTTGCTTCCAAACGTCTTCTATCATTGATTCATATTTTGGAGAAAAAAAATTACCTTGTAGCTAAACTTAAAACAAAATATTACCTTTTAGCTGAACTTAAAAAAAGCTTCAAGCTACATTTTCATAAATCCACACCTTCGATTATCTGGTGATATTCGGTTCGCTTTGAAATATCAACAAACTAAATTTGTTCTTTCCTGCATTTACCAACGTTAGTTTTATCTTTAATGGCAGTAGGATGAGAATGTACTGTTATACCTCCTTATTGCACACCACTGAAACTCTCTCTCTCTCTCTCTCTCTCTCTCTCTCTCTCTCTCTCTCTCTCTCTCTCTCAATTTACGTCTTTGTTTTATGCCTATTTTTCCTCTGAAAGACTTAAGGACTTTCTACTTTCACATCCCGTCACTTTCTCCAGTCTACTGTTTCCTCGCCTCATATGTCTTCTGTGATGTTGCCTTCCTCGCAATTCCTTTACCTCATAAGTAATTGGATCTAATTTTTAAAGCTAGTCGAAGCATAATGATGTTTAAGAAGTTTCAAGGAATGCGCAATTATTGCTGTTTCACTTAAGGTAGATTCTTGGGTGAGCCCTGTGCCTACGAGACGTTTGTTTGGCAGCCGCTGATACGGCTGGGACAATCAGCGGCCGCCAAACAAACGTCACGCAAGCATAGGGCTCGTACAAGAGCCTACCTTAAGTGAACCAGCTATATAGATACCGGACTCATTTTGACAGAATACCGCGCGAGATATCAAAACGCTGAACGCTAGCTATGTACAGAGAGAGAGAGAGAGAGAGAGAGAGAGAGAGAGAGAGAGAGAGGCAAAGCTGGGAATCGGAGGAAGGATTCATGTGTTTAATTTCCCTAGTAAACAAAACGTGAGCGAATACAAACGTGTTTTTCTAGCAGGAATCGGGGTAAAACTCTTTGTCCGTATCGTAATCAGGAGTATATGCTTTTTTGTACTTTTTGACTGTTTAAACCCGATGAAGATTTATATATTCAGTACCGTTTACTAGTTTACCAAGGCGTTTTAGTATATATATATATATGTATATATATATATATATATATATATATATATATATATATATATAATACATATACACATATATATGATATATTATGTGTGTGTATATATATGTACGTAAGATATATGTATATATATATACTATTATATATATATATATATATATATACTATATATATATATATATATATAAGTATGTGTGTGTATCATGACTTTTCTAAAATCCATTACGTAACATTACCATCCAACATCCACACACTTTACGAGAGAGAGAGAGAGACAGAGAGAGAGAGAGAAAGAGAGAGAGAGAGAGAGAGAGAGAGAGAGAGAGAGCACGCACTCGCGTACTCACACCCCAAAAGAATCCAAGATCTTAAATTTTCGATTTCTCGAATTAATATTCAAGGTACAAGGTTTACCTCTTAGACTGTAGCGAAAGCCGCCTCACAAAATGCATAATAAAGAGACCCGCCTTTCTTACGTAACTCTCAGAAGGCGTTTGACTCATTTACTCTGTCGTTTTAGTTACTGATTTTTGCTACGATAAGATGATGAAAAAATAAGATTCTTTTAAAGAAACTCTTACGTCAATATCATTATATAATTAGCCCATTCCTCTGCGTACCTTCTAAAGACCTTCAAATGTTTGATATTTCGGTCAGATCTTTGTTTCAACAATCGAAAATGCAGGTTGCTACGAAAAATAAAAGTGTTTTTCATGGGAAAGTTAGTAATCATGTTTCTCTACAGTCTGAAGTAAAGAATGTTTTAAAAAACATTGTAGTAACTATACTCTGTTTTTTTTACATCTGTCCATCCGCCTGTGGTGTTTGCGTATGGTAACACTGCGTCCCGGGCTTAAGATAGTTACATTCAGCTTACATTCAACAATAATAACAATATCCTATTTCGAATATTAACGGTGTAATTCGCATACAGTAAATTATTAAAACACTTTTCAGTTGCAAATGTACACCCAGATATCCTTTTATTTACCTAAAACTTACACATAGCGTAACTATTTAAAGCCCGGGACGCAGTGTTACCATACAAAAACACCACAGGCGGATGGACAGATGAAAAAAAACAGAGTATAGTAACACACACACACACACACACACTCTTCCTCTCTCTCTCTCCAACATTTTCTTGCCTCTATACTCATACATTGAGTATGGATGAGTATGCACAGTAACCTCTCTCTCTCTCTCTCTCTCTCTCTCTCTCTCTCTCTCTCTCTCTCTCTTTCTGGCTGTTCCGATTAAAACTTATATAATCTTTGAATTTAACCGTCTTCGGTGCTTTTTAAAACATCGGTAATTTCAGTACAAATAATAACCATACGAAGAATATATCAAACTTGAAAACAAAAGGAAACTAATATTGTTTACAAAAAATCAATACCCCGGCTAATGTATGAAGTCAATGTCATCGCTTTTGAAGAAAAGAACGGGGTTTAAAAAAAAAAAAAAAAAAAAAAAAAAAAAACCGATCAAAGGCCACAAAACACCTCCGCGAAAACGGTCTGGTTTCGTGAAAACGCCTCCAGAGAACGACCTGAAGTTCGTGAAAATCTTTGCTCCCGAGAACTGTATTTCCGCTTACGCTGAGATATCCTCTAACTCTACTTAAAGTTTTATCTTCCACCTTTGAGTAAAACTCTGACGAGAGATGAGGCTGTCGATGACAATGTCTCGAGTATATATTTCTAGAACAAGATCATATAGAGAGTCGACCCCTGAATATGGTACAGTTAACTAAGTATTTCCTAAAACATGTATAAAATATCTACTGAATATTTCACATGTAACCAAGTATTAATAGAACAAGATAATACAGAATTTCAACCGATGAATATATTATTCTTACCAATATTACCTCAAAGCTTTTACTTAAAGTCTACTGAATATTTTAATCTTAAGTATATATATCCTAGAACCTTTAAATAGTATCCACCAAAATCCTAATTTTGTTAAATCAATTACAGAAAATTCTATCGCACTTTCTCCCCATTTCATATCAACAATTTTCTGCCTGAATAAACAACAATCACATTTTTCCATATTCTACTGAAATGCTGAGGCGGCCGCTTTCCCTTTTATCCAAGATAAGCCTTCCCCCCGCCGCCCCCTTCCCCCCAAAAAAAAAGAAAATAAATAAAATTATATAAAAAAAAGACGCTCTGGCTTTGAGGAGTTTGGATGACTGATCTCCCTCTCGCGTTCCTTATTCCCACCCCTCTCCCCACATAACCCCACCCCACAACCCTTTCCAGATATCTATTCCCCAAGCCAAATCCCACGATACTTTTCCTCAAGGCTTCTCTCCCACTGTGGGAGAGGTCTCTCGATCGCCCGGGGAATTCGACAGGAATGTTCGTCTCTCCTCTTCTTTTTTAAATTTCGATGGCAGACTTCGACCGGAGGGAAATTGGCTTTCTTAGAGTTTCCCCTGTCAAGGCATTGAGAGGAAAGGAGGTTATTTGCATAATTCTTCCTCGAATGAAAATGTACTAGAGTTGGAAAAAAAAAAGTGTAAAAGGAGTTTAATAGGCTACCTAATGAATGGAACTGATAATAAATCAGTTTCCACATTTTCTTTTTAATGAGCCATCTATACATACCCAGTACTATAGTAGATTCACATCAACCGTGCATCTGATGTTTAGGCCAGGACCTTACGACGCTCCTGATTGGTTGTTGATAAGCCAATCAAAGGGATGGAAACTCTCAGTCTCTCTGGAGAGTTCACAAAGGCATGATGAATGTTCCACCTCTCCTGAGGGATACTTTTGATAGACGTATCTCTCAGGAGAGATGGAACATAGATCCTACCCATGTGAACTATCGAGAGAGACTGAGAGTTTCCAGCCCTGTGATTGGCTTATCAACAGCCAATCAGGAGCGTCGTAAGTGACTGGAATAGACATCAAATTCACGGTTGATGTGAATCTACTATAGATGAGGGGACCATTGCAAAATAAATATCTTGCGCTTGGAATTCTAGGATATTTTTACATTACCAAGTCCTTTCAGACTAATACAAAAAGCATCATGATTTCAGACAAATAAAACATACATCATGATTTCAGACGAATACAAAAAACATCATGATTTCAGACGAATACAAAAAAGCATCATGATTTCAGACGAATACAAAAAACATCATGATTTCAGACGAATACAAAAAGCATCATGATTTCAGACGAATACAAAAAATACATCATGATTTCAGACGAATACAAAAAACATCATGAATTCAGACGAATACAAAAAACATCATGATTTCAGACGAATACAAAAAGCATCATGATTTCAGACGAATACAAAAAGCATCATGATTTCAGAAGAATACAAAACACACCATGATTAAATTTGATTACTAAAATAAAGAAATGGAATAAATGTGGATAATGTATGAGTAAAGATATACACTCGGATCTCTAAATACGGAGGGTTTAAATATACTTCCAGGTGAGGCCATATTTCTTTATTAACATGCTGGTTCCTGTCTAAAAAGTTATACGAAGTATTAGAAAATAAAGTAGGCTACATAAAGGCATCGCCCAGTAGTTAGTAGTGATGGGAGAATTGCGTATGGCAGTCGGGAAGGGAGGCGGAGGCATTCACGACTTATATTGCATCACGAATGAACAGTTTGTGTAGATATAAATTATATATATATATATATATATATATATATATATATATATCTATATATATATATAGTGCGTGTGTGTGTGTATGTGTGTACACATACATAAATTATATATATATATATATATATATATATATATATATATATATATATATATATATATAATATACATATATATACTATTTATACAAACACTAAACTACAATTTAAACTTAAGTTTGTATATATAAAATATCACGGGAATGCGAAATTTATATATACGTATATATATATATATATATATATATATATATATATATATATATATATATATATATATATATATATATATTCACCCCTACTGTTTTCATTTGCACAAACGCCATATAATGTATATATTCCCGAAAAATGAGAAAAAAAGCAAAGCAATTCCCCAGAATCCACGTTTTTCCCGGTGACCCGTTTGAACCCCCAACAGGCTCTGACGTGTAAAGCGTTCTCCCTTCCGAGAATATTTCTATGGATCGGATGAAAAAGAAAATGCTGACCAAAAACTTACCGTTGCCACACACGCTTGTTTACGACGCTTCCGGGCACAGTATTTCAGGAAGCGTTGAGAAAAAAAATTGTGGGTTGCATGAATTAAATATAAAAAAAAAAATTTGGTTAACAAGAACTGAATGAAAAAAATTCGGTAACAGGAATTGAAGGAAAAATAATTGTGGTTAACATGAATTGAATGAAAGAAAATTAGTGGGTAACGTGGATTGAATAAAAAAAAAATGTGGGTAACGTGAATTGTATGAAAAAAAAATTGCGGTACCGTGAATTGGAGAAAACAATTGTTGTTAACAAGAACTGAGCGAAAAAAAATTCGGTAACAGGAATAGAAGGAAAAGAAATCGTGGGTAATATGAAGTGAATGAAAAAAAAAAAAAATATGGGTAAAATGAATTGAATGAAAAAAATTGTGGTCAACAAGAACTGAATGAAGTAATACGGTAACAGGAATTGAAGGGAAAAATTTGTGGGCAACATGGATTGAATAAAAAAAAATAGCGGGTAACATGGATTGAATAAAATAAAATGTTAGTAACATTAGTTGAATGAATAAGAAATTGTGGGTAACATGAATTGAATAAATAAAAAGTGATGGGTAACATGAACTGAATGAAAAAAAAATTGTGTGTAACATGAATGAAAAAAATGTGGGTTAAATTGAATTAAAAAAAAATTGTCGGTAACATGAATTGAATGATAAATATTTGTGTAACATGAACTGAACACTTCAGGAGATTGGTGCCTCTAAAGCATAGGTGTTTCATGAGGATTATGAACTTTTAAACATAAGTTTGATACAAAAAAAAAAAAAAAAACTCTTTGTCCCCGCTGAATCTTTATAAACATGGACAACTTATCTCGTCATAAAAAAAAATTACAAAAAGGTGCCGTCTCTATAAACTACAAACTGTTTTGAAATGGGATAAATTTATCATTAATATTAATCCGAAGAATTAAGAAATTCATACAACACTGTAGTGAGATAATTTTATATAACTAGTTAGAGTAGCTGAAGATTATTAAGATAATCAGACCTGCGTGTGCGAAGAATGTACTATTTACGATGTATTTTGTAAATATTTAAATTTATTTTGTAAATATAATTTGCATTGTATTTACAAAATAAAACCTATCTGGCCTTTAGAAATGACCATCCTTCCTTCAGTAAAAAAAAAAAAAAAAAAAAAAATAGCAAGCGGGTATGCCCCACCCCTTTCCCTGGTAATATATACAACCTTTCTTCAATCATTTTCTGCTAATTCTAGGAACCTTCAGCAATTTTTTTCTCATTTTGCTCCGTCATTTAGTGCCTCATTCACCAAATAAACTAACCAGGATTATCTTCATGGGTAAACAAAACCCAATCTTTTGGACCCATGAATAAAATAAAACTACGCAATATAAACAAATCACCCATTTTGAAGTTCCTGTCTACTGCTGTTCTTTTGATTCTCCTACTGACGAATAATTGAACATTCACCTACTGACGAATACACATGAATGGAAGTTCGGGACAAAGTCCTATCTTTCACACACACACACACACACACCATTCTAGGGACTGGATACCACTGAATTCTTGTATAACTTTAGTTCCATACAACCAGTAAGGCTAGTTCATTCCACTGTTAATCATTTAATTCCTAACTGACCCGTTTCATTATTTAGCTAAGATTATCGCTAACAGGAAACTGATATAGGAATAATCTATCAATGTTCATAATCCAAACAGACGTTTTTCAATTTCAATTATTAGACAAATCCTGGAGAGGAGTCTCATCATCAAAGAACAAAATGGCTTGGAAGACGTTACCGAGACCATCTGATTCCCGGAACCTCGTAGAATTGGCGATTCCAATTATTCCGGAATCTTTACGGGAATGAAAAGCTGCTCCTGCATTGCTGGGTAATGCACCGAGGAGGCCATCGTTTAACATGGCTCTTGATTAGATACCATCATATCACCTAATCTTGGAGAGTACGAGAAACATTGTTCAACGGGCTAAGACGTCTTCGAGTCGGTTCTATTGATAATATGACTAATAATCTCCGCAATATACCTTCATCAACGAGGGTAGAGGAGAGAGACTGAACATGCGATGGTTTAAAGTGGATGAGTAAGCAGATTACAGCAGTCAGGTAAATGCAGCGTTGCCGTTGATTAATAGCATCTCATCTCCATAATTCTCTTTCTCAATCTACATTGCTTTTTTTATAGCAAAATTACTTCTCGCTTCAATGTACGGTTTCTGAGACCTTATGGCATGATCTCTTTCTCTGAAAACTTTGCAGACACTAGTACTTATATTTATCAGTTTCTGTACATTTCTATTTTCATCATCTGTTATACAATTAACAGAAAACAGGGACTTCCCTATAGCTTCACTTCATTCTTATTCCTTATCTCAACTGTTCTTCCAACGTTTTATCCCCTAATAACGACATTGCTTCGGTCTCGTTTACCTTAATTCAAAATACAATTACTTTGGCTGACTGATTGATTGATTGCGAGTCATCTGGCACCGCGAAAGCCAGGGCCACTTTACTTATTATTCTTCTGGACCGGAATATTATGTATCTTATCACACTGCCATCCGGATCTCTCACCCTTCTTGCATATCTACTTTATTCGTTAATGCTTATCCCTCTTCCCCGAGAGCATTTCGCATTCTCTCATTCTCTCTCGCTTCCTTAATCGCATTCATAGCTTTCGCTTTCTCTTAAATGCTTCGCTGCCCCATTCACTGTCAAGTGGCGCTTTCTGCACAATGGCTAATACTTCATGATTCGGATGTATAAATGAATAGTTTCGAAGGGTTAGTTAAACGTGATCCCCGAATTCTTCAGCGAATTCTATTCGCTGTGTGGTCTCACTTATGAGGGCAGTTTCTGCGAGGATAGTATTTTGTGCGTAATCTCGCATTTAAGATGCAGTTTTCCAAAAATTCTATCCTAAGCAAAATCTCACATAAGATATGAGAGAGAGAGAGAGAGAGAGAGAGAGAGAGAGAGAGAGAGAGGGGGGGGGGGGATCCCAAGTATTCTGTCCTCAGTAAAATCTCACATTCGAGATTGATTCTTCCTAATTGACAATTGATAGACAACTTGACAATGGAGGACCTAGCTTTGAGAGAGAGAGAGAAGAGAGAGAGAGAGAGAGAGAGAGAGAGAGAGAGAGAGAGAGGCATGCCACCGAGGAGCTGCCTTACTTTGACCCCTTTTGACTATATCGGCAAGATGTGATATATATATATATATACACACACAAAGAGACACGCATATCTACATTCAGACGAGCTAACACCAAGAAATTTCCTGAGCCCTGACACGGCCGCTGTATCAAAAACAATCGGTATCTTAAGATTTCACCTTAAACACTGACCTTTTCAAAATGACAAGTTTACCTTGACTCGTGTAATGACGATATGTGTTAGTTTTCACTGTCGATTGATTCTACATTCATACAGCGAATGGATTATGGCCCTGACCTTTCTCCCCCAAATTAATAAATACAAAGTTAACAAAATTTGTTTATAGTCCTGTCCAGTATATCCAATTATTTTTCCCTATTTGTGGTGCATGAATAGCAAATGCTGCCTATGTAATACAAACATGAAAACCTTCAGAAAGAGAGAGAGAGAGAGAGAGAGAGAGAGAGAGAGACCTTACAGACCTTACAGCTCGTTCGGGTTTCCCCAGGTCCCTCAGTGTGAGGCACATCTAATGTCTACCAGAGAGTTGCTGTTGCATCTTCCGGTATATTTTGCATCTTCCAATCTTGGATGGTCTGGGATGAGAGAGAGAGAGAGAGAGAGAGAGAGAGGGAGAGAGAGAGAGAGAGATATCCCCTAAACTACAGTAATGTTTGTCGCATATATTACCAGACTTTGACTTTCCTTTCTGATGGACAAGTTGAAAAAGTTTGATCTAAAACGATATCTCTGCTAAAGCAATGGTGTTGCAACTGTATTCCTAGAGCGTTACGGCAATTCAATTTACCCCAGCATCTATAAACCGAGTTACTGAGTTAATAGATGCCATCAATCGCAATGCAGGCTGTAATTATTGTTGACGTAAATACTGCCATTACGGCAAAAGTGGTTATTACTTTCATCGATCCAGCGACATGCAGCTTACAATTAATCGGACCTTGCAAGCATATCGAAACACAACAGGTAACTACTTTCACCTAAATACAAATAACCTTCCATTTTCTCACGCAATTCCTTTCTTTTGTCCTTTCTCTTTCGTACTCTGAATACTTATGCCGTCTGTCATTTTCTTCCGTGAACGCACTTGTTACTTCAGTGGTGAAATATTTCTTGCTTTCAAAGGTAAAACAAATTTTATATCCCCAGCCCTGGCACGCAAGTCTTCCAATTGTTATGGCCTTTAAACACAGTCTTGACAATATTGCCTATTCGCGTAAATGATGATGGTGAATATCTGTCTTCCCTTTCTTGGATGTAGAATTTACGATGTTTCCGGAAAATATAAGTTATCCACATAACAGAAGCGGAAGATTTCACAAATAAAATGTCGAACAAAGACGTGGTAGACTTCCGACTATATTTATTTTCTCAAATTTATTTACAATTTCCTATTCTTACCTCAGTGACAGTAACAGCTCCTGAAATAATGGCAAGAGTAGAATTCTTTTTAAATATATATTTTGAAGAGCTCAAGAATGATATTGCTGCCTAAAATCTAGCACTGGTCACTGGCAAAAGATGTAATTGTGGTAACAAGCTCCACTTAACAGGGAACGAAAAGACTGCTTCATAAAAGACAAGCAGGTTAAAGGATTCGGGAAGCACAAAGAGAGAGAGAGAGAGTTCCAAAATCAGTGTAGCAGTGAATGGAACGCTGGACTTATTTACTGTCGCTAACGAAAATGACGGATGTCAATTTGGAAGGCAGTAAAGTAGCCGTGACATACAAGTATGAGTTAAACCTTTAAAGTATGAACTAGTGTATGGATCTACTATGAACTTTAACAATAGCCGGTATATAATGACTGTTTTTATAAGGAAATTTGAATTACTGAGAATTTTTAGAAAATATAGATTACACTCAATATCATTTTTAACAAAGGTATTTAACATTGTACTTTAATTTTTTTTATTTTATTCTTCTGTATTTATGATAAGATAAGTACTATGTAAATAATGTAGAGAATTTGGTTATATTTTCAGAATAAAAGATTTTAAAAAAGTATTAGTGTGGCTTTACATAAGCTCGAACACCAATTACGCAGTGAAAGAAAAATTATTTAATGATGTTTTTACGTCTTTTTATTTTTATTTTATTATTTATTTATTGCTTTTTTTAGCCTTTTCGTGTCATCTGACGTTTATTCATTGACCTAGTGTTAAAGAAAAATGGTACTAAGCACGTTCCTTCTATAATTCCCCACATCTTGCAGTCTAGCATAATTAAATTTTCTAAATGCAACGCAACAAGATTCCTGATATTCTAAAGCAATACCTTCCGCATCTCCCTCCACTCACGTCTATGCATGAAACTCTGTCTTTGTATCAAGTTCGGATGAAATCCCTTTAACAGTGTAGGACAGGCATTTACATGGTAAATGGGACAAACACAGCGACGGACAGACAGACAGACAGACAGGCGAACAATCTCCCTTCATGCGCGTCTATTATTGATGGTCAGTGTATGCGTGACAGACACACTCGTGGACGGACGGATAAACAGAAATACATACAGATCGGCGAACGAAAGGACAATGACGATACAACCTTAGTGAAAAAAAAAAGTTATAGTTTTTCTAACTTTGTCAGAAGGGGAGATAAATGAGCACGTGGGCCAATCAAGTTAAAATGGTTGTTTTATATTTATTTATCATTCTAAGAAAGTGAATTTCAAAAAGACTATCACGATGAGTTATTTTTTTTTACCTATAACTGGCAACTTACAGAAGTTATTCAGGTTTGACCACCCTCCGATAGGCCTGGAAGACCTTCCTTTCATCCAACTTCACTTCCGACAAGGTTATGCTTTTACTCGCGATTGTGTGTCACGGACAAGGCCTTGGTCACGAAGATGAAGCAAAATAGGCTCGGCGCATCTTCTTTAGAAAACCGAATAAAATACGGACCTCGTCACTGGTGTGGCAAATTGGCATTCATCTTGATAACCTGTTCGAATGTTCAGCTACGTTAATTTGCCGATAGCGATTGGTTGTATTCTTTGTGTGTTTTGTGTTGCGTTTGTTTACTTATGACGTTCCCAATGTACCCTTCCCTGTTGACTGCTGTAACTCTGCGGCGGGATCTAAGCTGAATAAAGCCTTGAGTATGCGTTGAGGGACCTCGTTACTGGCAACAAGTGACTGGATTGCGGAAGAGATAAGAATGAAGGTTTAGAGGGAGAGGGGCCTTTTCATTCTCTCCTCTCTCTCTCTCTCTGTCTCTGTCTAGCAAGACATCGATCACGCTCCGATACCGCCACGAGTTTCGAAAACGTCTCTCGCCTACAATGACATAGGAAACATTATGCTGGGAAAGTTTATGGTTAGGTAATTACCTCATTGCTTAGGATTAGTAGAGGTCTTTTTCAAGGTTATTCTTATTTTATGTATTCCATCAGTTTCATCACATCTACGACTCTTCATTTGATATTTTAAGAAGCTGTATTTGCTTCGTAATATTTCAAATATTTCTTTTGCCGATGTACATCAATTTGTAAAGATCCATCCATAAAATGATGAAGTTAACTAAATTTACATCATGCATAATGGTCTTATGATCGCTGTAATAAAAGATATGGTTTCTTAAAATACGTGATGCCGACACCATTTCAGTGATTAGGAACATCACGCCGTTTTTTTTCATTCACTCCATTCTCCTTTTCACTTCCGTCCTGGACAACACACACATATCAAATTGGCCACTACATGTTGTGCAATGAAATATATGGGTATTTGACGATTAATAACAATCAAATATAGCTTATCACTAAAAAAGCTTGGCCATAAAAGCAACCACTTCTTATTTGGCGCGGAGTGTTCACAGATAATATTATTATTATTATTATTATTATTGTTATTATTTTTCTTTGGGGGAGGGGGGGGGCGGCGGGGGTCTATCACAGTCCTCCAATTCGACTGGGTGGTATTTACAGTGTGGGGTTCCGGGTTGCATCCTGCCTCCTTAGGAGTCCATCACTTTTCTTACGATTATTATTATTATTATTATTATTATTATCATTATTATTATTATTATATTATTCAGTATATGGACCCTATATGTATTTATATATATGTATATATATATATATATATATATATATATATATATATATATATATATATATATACCGTATATATATAAATATATATATATATATAATATATATATATATGTGTGTGTATATATATACACACATATACATATAATATACATATATACATATATATGTATATAAATATATATATATATATATATATATATATATATATATTATATATATATAATATATATATATATATATATATATATGGATAAAGACAGAATTCTACAAATCGTCTTTCAGTCGAGGTAAAACACTCCCGGTGATCCCTTCACCGAAAGCTAAGCAGTCATCCACACGCCCTCGGACCTTTTCGAGAGATGTTTGGGAAGGAGACGAAAGTCCTTCAGGAGAAAATAACGGAGCTCACATCTCCAGGTACTGGCTGTCTGAAAACATTTCTCCTTCCTTTTAGCCGTGGAAGGAGAGAAGGAAAGAAGAGAGACATATTTACGTTCGTATTTTTTTTATTTCTTTATTACAAACGAATTTCTCTAGTCTACATCTAACTACCATAG
Organism: Macrobrachium nipponense; assembly: GCF_015104395.2. Taxonomy (NCBI): domain Eukaryota; kingdom Metazoa; phylum Arthropoda; class Malacostraca; order Decapoda; family Palaemonidae; genus Macrobrachium; species Macrobrachium nipponense. The sequence continues at coordinate 12,107,038 of NC_087209.1, read as the reverse complement.
CAATATATCCATTCATATATTATATATATATATATTATATAAATATATTATATATATATATATATATATATATACATATATATATATATATATATCTATATATATATATATCTATATATATATATATATATATATGTATATATACAGATCTTATAATATCTATAATATAATAGATAATATAAATATTATATATATCTATATATATATATTATATATATAACGTTATATATATATATTGGGCTATTTTTATCAATAAATTATTATAAAATAAAAATAAAATTATTATATTATCATATATATGTATATAATACATATATATAGATATATATATAAATATATATAATCATATATATATATATATATATATATATATACTAATATATATGGGTTTATATTAATATCTTAATATATAGATATATATATAATATATATATATATAATGATATATCTATATATATTTATTGGGGTCATAGATGGGGGAGATTTCAATGAATTTTTTTAACAGACTAAATTCGTTAGTTCCGACCATAAAATGTAAAACAGAATGGGAAAAGGACGGAAAATTAGAGTTCCTAGATGTATTAATCATAAGGGAGCAGAACAGATATGCTTTCACAGGAAACCCACTTTCTGCGTAAAGATCATGGTCGGGTGCAACCTATTCCTCAGGGAGCTTAGTATATATGTTTAAATGGGTTTGTAGATAAAGAATTCAACAGGATTCGCCAACACCTAATACAACTGCTCTGCCCACCATACATTATCAAGAAGGCTATTAATAAAACGAATACAATATACTATAGAAGTCTCACTCGTAAAAGACAATTAGATTTCAACAAAATAAAACTTCCTTACGATGAAAACATCCAGAAAGCTACAGAGCACCTCAAGTCCAATAATCTTTTCATTTTCCATCATCCCAACTCCATGGGGAGTTCAGTAATTAACGCATATACTTAAATAAAAGAGGAGAAGAAGCCGGAGTTTACAAGATACCATGCGGCAATTGTAATGAGATTTACGTGGGGGCGACTGGTAGATCCATTTCGCATAGATTAAGAGAACAAAAGAGCATTCGATATGCTTCAGAGACCTCGGGGATTTTCCTGCATATTAGGGATAAAGGCCAAACCATAAAAAAGGAGTGCGGCAGAGCTGATTTTCAAAAGTAGCTGACCGTACGAAAGGAAGATGCTGGAATCTGCTTTCATCAATTAAACCAACAATATGAACCTGTAAGGAGGACATTGGAAAGCGGATGACATCTACCAGGATGAGTTAATCCTGAGGCCTCTTCTCAAGCAGATCTTCCAGAACATACGACCACCGGAACTTAATGAGTTAATGAGGCGAAAAACACCTTGAAATAGTTTAATTTCCATCCTTCCTGGGTCAGCTGTGACCTGCATATCAACAGAGACTTACTGCGACGCCTAAATATATACTCCTGTAGCACATCATCTGTTTATATTTTACCAGTGAACAGGTACAGATAAGCAAGTGCTCGAAATGGTGCTAGGAAAATTCGGTCCCAGAAGATTCGGTCCCAGAAAATTCGGTCCTGAAATCTCAATCTCAGAAAATTCGGTCCCGGAAAATTTCTAAAATCTAAATAGCCAAGCCCAATATAACCTTTGTGGAAAAAGGCATATAAATACATGGAAAATATGATATTAGAAGAAATTAAAATCTTTTCTTTCTATCAATAACTTTAATGACTCGTTTGATTTAGAGATCAATTGTTTAGCAAACCAGACGATATATTTTACAAAGATCAACAAGAGCGTGAGAACTTGGTGAGCCTGGGATTTGTTTACAAACTGTAAACAAATGTGTACGTGGTGTTAAATGATGTTTTTAGGTAGTTTTGTCATATAGGACTTTAAGCACTTGTAATGGTATTTGAGAAAGATAATTTGTGTACTTTCATTAACATTCATTAACACCGCCTATATATAAGAAACTGTGACATTTGTGAGTTGTTTCTTAACTCAGTTTTTAGTCACTCTTCTTCCAGGATAAGCACAATTTTCCTATTTGAAGAACCCCATCATGGCTGCAAAATATTTTAAAAATGAAAAAACAAAAACAAATTGATTGATGAAGTTAACTATGTTCATGACTTTCATGAGTTTAGTTCCGACAAGACAAAGAAATTGTGGCACTGTGAGAACCGTAACACATGACATGCTCGTGTTCATACAGAGCATAAACCAGGTGAACTTATAATAATTTGAAAAATCAACAGTGATGACCATGAACCAACGCCGAATGGAGTGGAAGCTCGTCTCGCCATTTCAACATTAAGAAAAAAAGTTGCAGGAAGTAGGTGAAACAAGTACTCGGGTGCTCATTTCCGAAGCCACAAGTAATATTAGTGAGAATGCAAAATATGAATTACCACGGTTGCAAACGGTTTCTAGAAGCATTACAAACTGGCACAATAAAGCTTTTGGCGCTCCTCCATTGCCTCTTCGACGAACAGAATTTCAAGTACCAGATACTTTTAAATATTTACAAGGCGGTCATTTGCTCCTGCAATGCGACACAGGCAGTGATGATGAAAAACGGATTTTAATCTTCGCCTCCGACGAAGGTCTTCAGCAACTGGAAAATGCATCAATTTTAGGAATGGATGGCACATATGATAGGACTTTTCTTGAACTAAGTAAATTGCGACCAAATATTAACCCTCGTCACGTTTTGACTGACTTTGAACGAGCAATTCGTAACAGATGTGACAGTAACTTTACTGAAAGGAGCATGAGTTCTTTATGTATTTATTGATAAGAAGGAACTTGTTACTTTATATCTTTTTGCTTTTTAAACTAATATGCATTTACAGTATTTTTTTCCGATATGGGACCGAATTTTCCGGGACCGAATATTCTGGGACCCAATTTTCTTGATTTTGTGCACAATATATATGCTTTATTCTATACTATACTGTATAGGTTTTTTGTTGAAGAAACATACCTTTTTTACACTTTTATTAATAAAACTCTAATTCTATACTTTGTTTAATTTCTTCATCAGTTAGATTACGATTTCATTGTCAGTATATAAATGATTTCTGGGACCAAATTTTCTGAGACCGAACTTTCTGGGACCGAACTTTCTGGGACCGAAATTTCTGGTCACCGCTCGAAATATATAGTTGCTACGTTCAAATAGTGCTTTATTGTCATTTTATTTTCATATGCAGTATGTATGTATGCATTTATATAATATATATATATATATATATATATATATATATATATATATATATATATATATATATGTGTGTGTGTGTGTGTGTGTGTGTGTGTGTGTGTGTGTGTTGTAGGTATATGGTCAGTGGTAAAATCTATCCAGTGTCGAGACAGTTTATACTATATAGCATGAAATTTCCCAGCATTGCATGCCGAGGAGAGTCTACAAATTAATACACTTACATTCATTCAATGTTTATTTACTCGTACACGGCTTGATACGACGACTTTTCACCCAGTAAGAAATATGTGATCATGAAATCATATGAAAACCGTCGATAAATTACGCTTCGGAGTTCTAAACATCAGCCCCTGACAATATATATATATATATATATATATATATATATATATATATATATATATATATATATATATATATATAGATAAACAAATAAGTAAATAATATAAAACAAAAAGAAATAAAATCCATCGATAACATTTTCAAAAACTTCTCGTGGACAGAAACTGAAGCAACACACACTAAACATCATGTAAGCTGGTATGACTATATACAAAACCATACTCCAGCTGAACCCCCAAAACCCCCAAAATTAAAATAAATATATAAAAAAATAAAAAATAATGTATTCAAATAAACGCTCCTCATTATAATGTAAATACAATCTATTTCTCAGATGGGAAAAAATTTCCAATATCGGACGACTCTTCTAAAAATAAAAAAATTATTTACTAAGACACAACGCTTACCTTCCATCTCATCTTTTTTCGGGACGTACCTTCACGTCATAGGGCTTTTCCTTTTCCATGCATTTATATAAGATATCCCCAGGTGCTTGGAGAGAGAGAGAGAGAGAGAAAATCTCAGCACCACACAAACACACGCGCGCACACACGCACAAATAAATAAATAAATATATATATATATATATTATATATATATATATATATATATATATGCACAAATGTATGTACATATGTAAGCAATGGAATAATACATACAAGGATGCCATCACAATAATACGTGAGTGCGTATATGCGTGTCTGCATGCATAAATATCTACAATAATATTCTACATGAATATCCCCCACCCTCCTTTCTTATGTCGAAGACGACAAAAAGACTCAAGAATGACACGCAAAGGTGATAAGATTTTTTTTTTTTTTTTTTTTTCCATAGGAAGAGGCGACGTATAAAAGGGTTCTATTCTAGCGAGTGATTGGCAGCTTGCAACAAATTCCAAAAGGCAATTTTCCCTCCAGAACGACACATCTTATTCCCAAGACTTTTTTTTCTTTATTTTCCTCTGATTTCTCCATCATTTTCTCAATTTCAAGTGAAAAACAGACTGTCTCAGAAATAGGATTTATATTCGCACGTGTGGTGGGAATTTAAAAATAGAAAATTGTGGATTGTGTAATATCCATTATTCATGGTCGCACGTGGGCTGAGAATTTTTAAATATTAAAAATTTTTGACAGGAATTATTCCTTATTTATGCTGAAGAGGACACATCTGAATTCCAATACATTGTCATAGATTCATATCCTCACGTGTGGGTTAGGAAGATGAAAATGAACTGTTGACTATGAAATATACATTGTAACATATTCAAATTCCAAAACCATATCATGACCTTAAGTATTTCCATGCCTTTGATGAGATCTTTTACAGTTCAATCAGTGTGTTCAAAATCATATACAGCATTGTGATTAATTATTCATAATGCTTGCCTCACCAGCCCAAGAGCCAGGGTTCGATCCCCAGGTGAGGCCGAGCGCTTATATCAACTCGCAGAGAAGAAGTGAGTTATATACCTGGTAGTCACCTGACAATGGGAACCGATTGCTCAGCCACGTAAAAATATGAAATGGAAAACAATGATTAAAATTTTTTCTCTCTCTCTCTCTCTCCTTAAAATTTTTGCGAGGAGCTTGGCAATCTCGTTATTCGCAACAAAAATCATTCGGGTGATTTACTTCCGGATTCTGGGTTTTTATCGACTGAGAATTCTCGACTTTCCAAGGCCGTTACGCATCATGGCTTCTTCAGGGTAAATATATGTAGTGAACCCCCTGTATTCGTGTTCTCCAGATTCGTGGATTCACGCATTCGCTATTTTCTCTCAGGAATAATTCCCCCATTATTTCTTAACACAAATGCCTAATATTACTCTAATTCTTTCTCATCAAAACACAATGAGGTCAAACGGGCTACAAATCTTAATCATAACATTCTTTCCAAGATAAGATGCTCCCATTAAATGGTATCACTCCAGACTACAGGAAAATAATGAGCTATAAGGGATTAGTAGAGATAGAGGAAGAGAGGTGGGGGGGGGGGGGGGGGGGGGGGGCGCGGTTTAAAATCCAAAGGGAAGAATCCAATTCAAGCTCAGCGATCCCTCGCATAAAGATGATAATCCTCCGAATCTGACGCGACTTTTTTTTTGACTCCGCAACTCATTAGTCAATAATAGCCTAAAGAAAATGGTAAAAATAGGGGTGATCATCATAGCCTTCTTTAGGCTTCAAAAAGATTTCCGGTGAATGTTATTTTAAATCAACTGTTGCGCTTTCAACGACTCTGCTTATGATTTTAAACAAGAAAATCAATCTGCCATTTAGTTACCTTCAGAATCCATATACATATAGTATATATATATATATATATATATATATATATATATATATATATACATATATATATATATATATATATACATATATATATATATATATGTATATGTATGTATGTATATGTGTGTGTGTAGTGTTCGCTAACGCGCCCTACCGATTACACGACTTTCATCCTATAGACATCCTATGACTAAATCGCCGGCGTATAAAAAATAAGAAGAATTCAAGTTGGGAATCTGTTAAGTTTCTAATTTAAGTCGAGAAAATAATTCTCTCTCTCTCTCTCTCTCTCTCTCTCTCTACAAACAACTTATATTCCCTTACTCTTTTTTTTCTATATTAATATTGCTGGTATCAATTACCTCTCTCTCTCTCTCTCTGCATTCCTTCTATATACTATATAAAGAAAAGCAGAAAAGTCTTATGAAAATATTATACATGGAAACGCATGCAAACAAAAGGAAAAAAAACATGGTTCGGTTCATAAAATTAAAATACTGTTGATATTTTCAAAAGTGGCGACGCACACCTACTGCCATCGCAGAGTTCCATCGATATGCAAAATTCCTTTATACAAAAGGGATACGAAAAATCACAATCCTATATCCTGTACAATACTTCAACCAAAAATACTGAAAGGGTTAGTCATGCCTTTCACAGCCACATTGAAGAAAAAGGCGCTAACGCAATTAAAATGAGAATCACGATGCTTAAGAATACAGAAAAGATTTTGCATGCCACGCGAGATAAATGAATTTAGATTCAACGTCCAAACAGAGGTTTCCCTATAACCTTCCTTTCGGTGCCTGCGTTGTCCCGACTTCATACGACGGAACAATTGGCTTTTTCATATATCCACATGATCAAATACAAAGTGTGACACGGGAAGCTCTTCAGAAATAAAGGAGATTCATGGCCGTGATGATGCAGCTAAACACAATTATAGGTTTCAAATATTAGTACTACCTTTTTCGATTTATTGAACAGCTTTTTTACTACAAATATTCACACAGGCAAGTATTCCTAGTTTCCATTTTAAAAAACCAGAGAAACGGAGAAAATGATTGCGTATAAAACATGAAAAAAACTAAATTATGTATATTTTCATTTCCAAAAACTCGCATAAAGCTATAAATATGAATTGAGAAAATTAAATATTATTAGTCATACACACTCTCAGTCTAGTATGCGCGCCATCTGTATAGTTGTCTTTACAATATGTATACATGCTTACTTATGTGCCTTCTTCCTTGGATGATACCATCGCATATAATAAGAGATTTCCGCAAATTTAAATAAGGATGAAAACTAACTTGAAAAGCAGTCTTGAAATTGTTCGCCTGCTCAGATTACCCAATAGCTCTTGTCCCCAATCCCCATCCAGCCGATAACTTTGATGGCCCTACGCTGCTCCTGTAAGCAGATTATATCCGTTATATATCTCTCCACAACAAATATAAATCTCCTGAGCAGAAAAGGTAAAACTGACGACCCATATGAGGAAATGAGAAAAGGATCTGGAAATTGAATCCAATTCAGGCTGAAAGGATCTTCAAGAGAACGACACTGATTCTTCAGTGTCGGCTGATGATCAACTGAGTCAGTTGGAGAGGCGCTTTTGTTGATTTATCACGACCTGCTTCTTGATGGGCTCCTCAGACGATTGGCGATGGGAAACGGAGGCAAAAGGAGGAAGAGTCTGTGATTCAATTTCGAGAGCTCCCGTGAAAGGGAATGACGAGAATATCACGTATAAAAAGTAATCCATTAGTTGAAAGGGTGCCGTAGTCTTAGTAAAAGGAAGTGGTTGAGCAATAGGATACCTTCCAGATTTTGAATTTCTACTCTCTCTCTCTTTCTTCATACATAGACACGTCACAAACTTACATGTTTACATTTATGACGAATCTACATAAATGAAAATGCAATGGAAGCGACTTAGGAAACTACGAAACGACTTGACGGAAAACTCCCAAATCTGCAGAGACAGGTATGACTTGTAAATTTCCGAGGTTCATTATAGGAATTTTCCTTCGTCGGCGAAGAGGAAGTTAAATTCAGTTACTGAAAAAAAAATAAAAAAAAAATAAAAAAAGGACGGGAAAGATTTAACGAAACGCCAAGAGTTAATATTAAAGTTTGCTTCATTTTTCTTTTTATTTTTTAAACTTTCATTTTTCTTGCCATTTGGGTGAATGCCCACTTGGCAAACGCCCAACTGACAGGAAATATGGTAGAAGATATTAAGAAAAATACTTTTCGTTTCCCTAAAATTTCATTCACTGCAAGACAATGATTTCAAGCTACCCAGAAGTTTAGGCTCCGCCCTTTTTCCTCCTTAAATTCTTTATCTGTATAATTTAAAATGACCGAATGTAACAAATATTTATGCCTCCCAGAATGGTCACCATTAAACCTCGGCAGCAAAAAGTTGATTCTATACTAAAATGCATCCTTGTTCACAAAGAAAGAAAGAAAAGTATTGATATCAACAGATTAATCTCTCTCTCTCTCTCTCTACTTCTTTACATACAAAATATGTGACACATGGAATAAACTGCCACCAGAATTCGTAAACAGCAACAGTGTGGAAGAGTTTAAAAGAAAGCTAGACAGAATCATTAGGACACTGTGAATGAACAGTAAAATCTGCTCCAAGAGATAAGTGAGCACACGATGTCTCCTCGGATGGACTAATCCTAGTAACTCCTTGTAACTCTCTCTCTCTCTCATGCAGATCCTCCTTTCGCAAATAGCTTGCTTGCGTAAGATCAGGGGAGTGACGTCAATATATACTTCATACATCTGTACGATAATTTAACATGCATGCTTGACTGATTTATGACAATTCGGTTATGAAGCCAAGCACTGGGGCACTTTGGGGCACTTTCAGCCTTTCAAGGCTGTTGACAGTGATTTGAGGGAGTTGGAGTGGTTGGACAGGAAGACTGAAGAAAGGATGAGTTGTTGGAAAAGCTAAAATGCAAATTATATATATATATATAATATATATATATATATATATATATATATATATATATATATATATTAGATACTACATACATTTAAGTTTCATGTATATAATCTTCGCGGCTTGCATGGAAATGCAGCATATTGCATCAATACAAAATATGAAAATGTTAGCTCTGTATGCCGGTGGCATCTAAAATACAAAATTAAAAATCTGGGGAAAAAGGTAAACATCACCAAAAGGCTTTAATTCACGCTTTACTTTTGTAAATCTACACGTGAGAGAGAGAGAGAGAAGAGAGAGAGAGAGAGATAGAGGGAGAGAGAGAGAGAGAGAGAGAGAGCTTATTCCATTCTTAAAAATAGTTCACTAGTGCTTTCATTTTCCCTCGGTTTTCTTCTCGTGAAGTTATAAGACTTCATGAAACGAAAAGAATTACCCAAGAAAAATGGTAGCGTAATAGCTTCGCTTCTTATTTTGTCTTCCGTCTTGTTCCAATTCAAAAAAAAAAAATGACCGCGACATCGCTCGTTTTCTGTTTACATTCTCTCACGACATATTCTCCTTCCTTCCGAGTTTTACTTTTACCTCATATCCCATTTTGCCGCTGCTTCCTGCTTCCAATTTTTGAAAGGTCAAAGCAATCACACTCAAAAGCCGAAAAGTAAAGTCTGTTTACGAAAATCTGGAATTTTCACGCTCCTATATTCGCAAAAATATACAGAAGAGAAATTGGGGGTGGGGGGGGGGGGTGTTGGGGGGCGACGTCATATTTGACGCCTCTATCTTCCCAAAAGCATGAGAGAAAAGTTTGCCTTTCATTTTTCCGAATTACGTTCTTACTCCCTTTTCGAGGACGGCGCGAATTTCGGTTCAAATCTATGAACATTATTTCCGAAAGTCGGTCTTACAGAAATCTTGGAGGAATGTTGTTGGGTTTTCCTCACTCGCAAAAAAATTGCTTAGGTTTCAAGACGTTGAAGATAATGGTCTTCAGAGTGATCTTAAGGTTCTCCTGAGGGCAACAGTCGCCAACCGGAGCTTTTCATTTGTTTCAATAGTTAAAATCAAAATTGTATTTCGGTAAATCTTAAAAAATATTCCAAGGAAAGTTGTTATCACTGTTTATAAATTTCAAAATGAATAAGAACGAAACGACATTGGAAATTTGAATAGAACAGATTGTGTAAAGCGAAAAAAAAAGTTGAAAAAAAAGCAAAGACATTATAAATTTTTAAATAAATCGAAAGCAAATATACCAACTTGCATTTACTGCACATTTGCAAATTATGCATGACCAATTTCATCATTTACCAAGTATTTCTATTCCTTAGCCATTCGGATTTTTTTTTCAGTGCTCATGACTCTACATTATTATTACGGTATTTTATAGTGTAAACTCAGTCAGTCAGGATCCTGAGTACACCAAGAATAATTCTCGTATTTCACAATCAAAATTTCAATATAATTCGACTTGATCCTTTCCTTAGTTATCTGTTTACCATTATGCTCATCATATTATCTGTCTCTCTGCTTATCAATTTTCGATTGTTATTGTTTCGTCATACCATTTGAATATCTGAATCAATACAATTTCTGTACTTAAAAACTCATGTAAGTCTCTCTCTCTCTCATTTCGAATGCATGACCCCTGACACAACGTTTCATTAGACCATTAAGACCGAGAAATGGTTCGTTGTACTCCAGAACCTCAGAGAATTGACAGCAATAACTCATTAACTCATTTTAAAGAATTTATCGAGAAATTGTTATCCTGAATTCCCGCTTTCCTTTCTCATTTAATCCTCCTGCCTCTTCTCTCCCTTCCTCCTTCTCTTGATAGATTTATAAGTTGATTCAAATCTGAGAAAGGGTCCACGTTTATATCACCCCATCAGCTGTTTCACTGTCCGAAAGTTCTAAAATGAAAATTTTAACAATTATTTAGTTACTCTCTCTCTCTCTCTCTCTCTCTCTCTCTCTCTATATATATATATATATATATATATATATATATATATATATATATATATATATATATATAATATAGATATCTAGCTCTCTCTCTCTCTCTGTCTCTCCTCTCTCTTCTTATATATATATCTCTCTCTCTCTCCTCTCTCTCTCTCTCTCTCACTAACTCTCTCTCTCCTCCTCTCTCTCTTTAGACTCATAAACTTATCTCTCTCTAACTCCTCTCTATATATATATAATATTATATATATATATATATATATATATTATATATATATATATATCTTTATATATATATATATATCTTTATATATAGTATAATATATATATATATATTATATATATATATATATATATATTATATATATATATATATATATTGCAGCATGTGGTGCAAATACGCTCAATTCAAGACGCATGTTATTTCCAACTACTTCAGTTAATCCAGTTACGCCAAGATTTCAATCGGTCTCTATATAATATCTTGAGAGACATTAAATGACAATAGCGCTTCCTGAGTTCTGACAACATAAAGGTGAAGGTAGTATCAAGTGATAAACCTGCGCTGTTAGTTTTTTACCGTTTGATTTGCTGGGTTATGCTTACGACAGTTTTTCCGGATATATATATATATATATATATATATATATATAATATATATACATTATATACATTATATATATGCCACATGCTAAATTTTTGTAAAGACTGGGATTTGGGGGGGGGGGGGGGGGGGGGGGGGGGGGGGGGGGGTTTAGGGGGTGGCTCGGGGGGATAGGAGGCCTACGGAGCGACAGAAAGGTTGCTAAATTACATTTTTTTTTTTCTTTAACCTATTCACCTTTTCCTATTGAGGGGAGACTCTAACCTTTCTCAGTAAGCCTTTTATAATCCCAGTAATCATTTTATAATGACGTTACTGAACAAAAAAAAAATATATATATATATACATATGTGCCACTGACAAAGGCAACGACCCATCACAGTTTACCGACTACCCAACACGTATGTTATTTACAGCGTAGGTCAACAGAGGCACAAAGCGTATCAAGAACTATATATAAGTATATATATATGTGTATATATATATATATATATATATATATATATATATATATATATATATATATATATATATATATATATATAATATATATATATATGTATATAATAAATTTATTTCCTAATTGGCACTGCAGAGGACAAAAAATCAACATTTACTAAATTCACATGATTTCACAACATCCTTGACAACAAGAAGATGAAACAGATTGCGTCATTCTATCAAAATTTCAACACATAAAACGAAGTAGGGACAGGAAACACCACACAAACACACACACACACACACACACAGAGAGAGAGAGAGAGAGAGAGAGAGAGAGACTTGCATGAGTTTATAAGTACAGAAATTGTATTGATTCAGATATTCAAATGGTATGACAAAACAATGACTGTTCTTCAGAACAAAAGTATTTTCAGAAATTTAACTGTCATCAATAGAGCGCAAGGGAATCAAACATCAATGACGAATACGGGCAGTATATAGCTGCAGAGGGTACAAAAATTGATGGCTCAAATTGGAAATATTGCATGAGTGTTTAACAAAGGAAAGGTAAAATACTGGAAGCAATCAGCTGTACATTCCACAGCCGACAGATGAAAGAGAATCAAATCGCAATTAAAGGAAACGGTTGTTATTAAATCCTTCGTCGGAATGAGACTACACGAAGTGCAAAGACAAATGGAAATGAGGAGGACTAATGTCAAGAAATGGAACAAAATTCCAGATTAAAAATAGATAAACCCAATAATTTAAATAATCTAGACAAGTACAATGTGCAATGGACTTTCCTTTGCACAACTTATCTTTGACACCACAGATTAATTCTTTTAAAAAATCTTGGTGGAACAACTAATACATAATTTGCAAACTTTCTACACAGTCTGGAATAAACACTTTCAAATATACCGTGGAACACTTTATCACGATTCAAGCTAAGGTAAGAAAAAGCTGTGCAAGGCATTATAAACCAAAGTGCTTAGGAAGTATCCTTTATATAAATAAACCGAGCGTAGGCCGTTTTGACCATTATCCCTGTCGAGAGGAAATGCATCCCAACACAACAACAAAGGGCTAAAGTTCCCACCAATCACTATCAATACGTGACCGCCAGAACGTGAGCTCATAGACAACACTGGGATGATGTGCAATTAACAAAGCTACAATAACTCTTTGCAAAATCGATTTTTACAAAGAAAAACGTTACGGGTAAATGAAAATGAATCTGGAAACTGATAGTACGTCGCCAAACTGCTAAAGCTGGCCTCACACTGGGCCTTTTTTTCTCGAGCAGCGAGCCGTTGCTGCCGAGAATCGAAAACCGGGAGATTTTAGCTCGAGATCTTTGCTTCCCGTCTTGTCGGGAAGCAGCAGCCACGAACCCCGAGCGACTGCGTAGTGTAAACAAACAAGATGGCTGCTTCTAACAGGACGTGCTCAGGAACCATGTCTCTTCCCACTCAAAGACATCGGTATGTGTGGACGTCCTTTGCTCTCCATGGATTGTTAGAAAAAGTAAGAGAGTTTCGAATGTTGTGGGATCACACGGATGACCTTTTTAAGAAAACTACACTTAAAAAGTACAAATGGGAGGATGTTTACTTTTCCCTACTGCTCCTCGAAACCACGAGATCCTAGTGTGACGATACAACACTTTTGCTCGCGAGCATCGGCTGGATGCTCGCGAGCAAAAGTGTTGTATCGTCACACTAGGATCTCGTGGTTTCGAGGAGCAGTAGGAAAAAGTAAACAAAACTGATCAGCTGATATCATCATGGCGCCCGGAAATCGTCGGACTGTTGCAAGATGTGCTGCGGTGATGTGTCTTCTTGGAGTCTTACGTGAATGCAAGAGCAACAAAAAACGTTTGTGGGTTCGAGAGTGGCTCAGGAGAAGAGAAGACAAAGGTATCTTTGACAACTTGTGTCGGGAAATGAGGTTGGGAGATGGCGCTGCCTTCTACAACTACCTCAGAATGAACAAAGAAGATTTTGATTATCTCTTGAGGCTTGTTGGGCCCAAGATTGCTAAGCAAGACACCAGGATGAGAAAGGCTATTCCACCAGAACAGAGATTATCAGTCACATTGAGGTACTTGGCCACAGGTATGTTACTAGGCTATAGCCTATAGGATAATTAGGTTATGACATAGTGCCATTAGAGGTGGTAAATATTTAAATTATACCCTTGTGAAAAATATTTGTTTTTATTGTTTAGGTACGTCTATTTGCTATATTCCTTCAATAATTTATAGTAGGGGCAGACCCTCCTGTACTTCAGTTGTCCACCAAATCAAGAGAACTTTTGGAATATACATACCTAACCTTACCTACTTAGCCTATAGTGTGTTTACTTTTCTAAGATCGCTGTGGTGTGGCGGGATCCAACAGGCCATTCAGTACATCTAGCTATAATTATAGAAAGAGAATTAATCTACTCAAGCAGGCCCATCTCTGCGGGGAAGCATTTAAAGGGCCTTACATACCCGTAAATATGACAACTCGGTCTTTTCTACCTGGCCCCACCAGAGCAATCTTAGAAAAGTAAACACACTATAGTTGTCGTAGTTCACCGACTGGTAAATATTAAACTAGTGAATGTCATTTTTATTTTCAGGTGAATCAAAAACATCCCTGGGATATTCCTACAGGATCAGCCCAAACCTCCTTTCAAGTGTCGTTCCTGATGTGTGTGATGGGGCCTACATGCAGCCCTCTGCAACGTTATATATGAAAATGCCTACAAATGAAGAGGAATGGCTTCGCATCCAAGCAGAATTTCATTCTCTCTGGCAGTTTCCAAATTGCTGTGGTGCTTAAGATGGGAAGAGAGTTCTTATAGCCAAACCTCCAAAATCAGGTTCAACATATTATGACTACAAATGTCATTTCAGCTCCATACTTCTTGCCCTTGTCGATGCAAAGCTGAGATTCATTTATGTAGATGTTGGTGGTGCAGGACGTGCCAGTGATGGAGGTGTATGGGAGAAATGCTCTTTGAAAAGGGCACTTGATAGGAATTTGGTGAAATTTCCTCCTCATAAGCCCTACCTTTTTCGCAGAAAGCAAGCCAAGTGTGATTCTTTGCCGATGATGCTTTCCCTCTCACTACTACTTTAATGAAACCTTACCCTGGTCGAGGACTGACCCATGAGAAAAGGATGTTCAACTACAGGCTCTCTCGTGCTAGAAGCACATCAGAGAATGCATTTGGTATACTTTCTGCAAAATTTAGAATATTTAAGCAGCCGATTAATACATCTCCAGAAAACATCAATTCAATTATTTTAGCTGCATGTTCCCTTCACAATTTTTTACGGACCTGTTCACCAAACACATATGCACCAGCAGAAATGTTGGAGCCTGAGGACCACTCCAATGGTGGTATGATAGGCCTACTGCCGATTCCTAGGCGCCCACAGAATGATGCTGCAGTTGTAAGGGACACTTTCATGGCCTACTTCAATGGTGAAGGCAGATTCCGTGGCAAGAGCAGATGTCACTATTCCACTAGGAAGTTGTATTTTATAGATTTTGTGTGTAAATGTAAAATGTATTATAGTTTTCTTCATAAAGTGTCATTATGATTTGTGTGTTTTCTTTAGCCCGGACTTATTATTTAATTTTCCTCTCACTGTGCAATATATTTTAGTATTATTTTTTGTTCTTTTGCTACTGTGCTTATAAGCCTATGCCTCATGTCATTAATGTATAAAAATGCAAACGTCCTCAAAATGCGCATCCGTAGTGAATATTACTCGACGTTATTGTCCTTCATGAAATAAAACCCGTGAAAATAGTTCATATGTTAAAGTAATGTTGGAATATTATTTATGTTCAAAATAAAGTTAGAAAATAGAATTATTGCATATTAATTAATAAATTTGGCTTATTTGAGAAAAATATATATATCTTAGTACTGGAAAAGTTTATTTGAAATATATCTGGATGTTAAATTTAAGCATGGTAGTGAAATATTGCAAGCAGTGAGAGAACAAAATGCAGGAAGACTGACACAAAAATAAAAAACATTTTTTTTTGCTTTTTTTTTTGCTTTGAACTCTTATTTTAGACTTTTGGACAGTTCATTATTGTATAGTAATATTGCAGTACTGTCAAAACAAGTTAATTATACACAGAGAATTTTACAGTTTCAAATAAGAGTGTCACAACTATCACAGAACCACCAATATAAATTTGCAAAAATTAAAAGAAAACAAAAAGACCAAACATTATAACTAAAGTTTTCCTATTCTACTGTTCAATGCATTGTTATTTTAATACTACCTAATTAAAAGAGGTGTATGTTGATAGAATCTTCAAACAAAACTGTATATAATTTGGCTTATTTGAGAAAAATATATATTTCATAGTACTGAAAAAATTTATTTGAAATATATCTGGATGTTAAATTTAAGCATGGTGGTGAAATATTGCAAGCAGCAAGAGAACAATATCCAGGAAGACTGACACAAAAATAAAAAAACATTTTTTTTGCTATGAACTCTTATTTTAGACTTTTGGACAGTTCATTATTGTGTAGTAATATTGCAGTACTGTCAAAACAAGATAATTATACACAGTAAATTTTACAGTTTCAAATAAGAGTGTCACTACTATCACAGAACAACCAATATAAATGCCTTCATCTGAGGCTACAATTATTTGCAAAAATTAAAAGAAAACAAAAAGACCAAACAATATAACTAAAGTTTTCCTATTCTACTGTTCAATGCATTGTGTTATTTTTTTAATACTTCATAATTAAAAGAGGTGTATGTTGATAGAATCTTTAAACAAAACTGTATATAATTTTTAAATTATTAGGACAATTAATAGAAAACTAACAGACAAAAAACTAATCATCTAAATTATCCAAATCAATAGGATATTCTTGCAAAACTTTAATAATCCTTAAGTACACAGCTTTCTTATCTTTTTTAGACAGGGGAGCCATGAAACCTGCTATAGCATTTGTGGCTGCTTTAATAGCAGGATCACATGATGGATCTGGTTGATTCAGTATAGAATCAACTTTATCCAAAATATTGTCAAAACATTCACCTTCTGCTGAGCATTGTAATTTCCTCCTCTTTTTTTACCCTTGTATCTGATCTCTGGAAAATGGAGGAGGAGGAGGATGGAGTAGATACATGGGTTCCATCAAAATAATTGTCACTATGCACGGACAATGATGAAGTAGAACGTGTTTGGGGTGGCGTTAGGTCTGGGATGTTGCATACTTGTGGTTGTGCACCATCACTCTCACCCCAATTACTATTGGATGTTCCCTCTTCATAGTTTTCACTTGATATGGAAAGCACTATAGTCTCTGGTTCCTGTAAGAAAATTTATAACAATATGAAATTTTTCATAAAGTCCATTTTTATTTACAGCACATTTAAATGTTCCTATCCAAAATCATCAGTGGCCAAAAATTATAGGTAGACATAAAAATTATAACATGACTATTACAAGGTATATAAAAATAAAGGAGCAAAGAGCTAAACAAATCTATGATGCAATGCTAATTGAATTTTATAATACAGAGTAATTAGAGTGCGTGACCTACAATATAGTGATTTTGAGGAAGAGCTCAAAAATAGAGCACTTTGCTGCAGATACAAATATGTATATACATATTTCTTTTTAATAGAAAATAAAGGCAAAATTCAGTCAACTAGCTCTTAAACCATGTTTCTCATTAGAAAAAAGAAAATGTAAAATTCTAAAATCCTATTAGAAAAGTATAAGTTTATCACTTTTTCTTAAAAATTTTCCAAAACCAGTATGTCTGGTAACCTGACGATATATTTTGGAGGGCAAACATATGCATAATATATATACCTACACAAACTAGTTGAATCTATTCACTTATTGATAAAGTGAGATCACTCTCCTTACTTAATGAAAGAAAGTATAAGAACTACCTGTGGTTCAGAGGTATCAAATGATGTCCTTCTGGGAGTGCAACTGTTCACTGGGATCATAAAGGAGCAGCTCTTGAAATACTCCCATTTCAGCTCCACGGAACCAGCTGACCCACTTGGTGTGCTTTGGATTTTTCGTAATTCCCGCTGAAAAGTCGACTTCAGAGTTCCAAATTTTCTTTGGACATCATCTGATTAGAAAATTTAAGGTTAACTTAGAATAAATGTACTTAACATTTCCATATGATACACAAGTTATTACCAGTTAGTATATTATATGTGGCATAAGCTAGTACAAGTAAGCCATTATAGGGAAGAGAAGATAAATTTATTTGAAAATACATTTGAGGGCATGCTAATTCAAATGGGTACTTTTTACATTATGGTCACTGGCAATCTTTTATAAAAAAAAAAAAAACATTTAATGTTTGCCTAGTTTTTTATGTGCTTTGAATGACTATACTGTTAATTTTTCAGGGAAATAAAATTAGTCTTTAACCCAGCTAATGAATCCAACAGAATAGAGGCCTAGGTTTACATACTGCATATTGAAAAATACAAGCTAAGAAATACTGTTAATTTTTCAGGGAAATTAGTCTTTAACCCAGCTAATAATCCAACAAGAATAGAGGCCTAGGTTACATACCTGCATATTGAAAAATACAAGCTAAGAACTGCCATAAAGCATTGAGAAAAAACCTAGACAATTAAAAATGCTGGCCAAGAATTTTGATAAGAAAAATGGTATAAAAATGCCATACAATTATACTTCTTGGGAACTATATAACCTAACCTATGATTTCCAATGACTTTCAGTGCATATTATAACAATATATATAAATGAGAAATACATGGAAATCATGCAATTTATATATAAAGAATGAGTTAGGTGTAATACTAAACATTCACTAATAATACACCATTTTTTCATGTTTTCAACAGCTTAAAATCACTAAAATTAGAATATTAGGGCTACAGTAACCTTAACACAGTGAGACAAACCTTGTAAAATAACCCAAAGGGGCCCAAGCTTGCAAGATTTATAGGCTAACCTTAATAAGATATATTTCAATCTTTAACCAATAGGCTTTACCATGCAAAAATATATTGCCTACAGTCAGGCTATATTTCATTATACATTCATTTCAGTCTAGGCTACCCCTAGCCAATGCAGTCTAGCCTGGCCTATGGTATAACCAAGTCTAAAATTGCTAAGTTCAGGGAGAGAGAGAGAGAGAGAGAGAGAGAGAGAGACAAAAACTAAGCCCTATAACATGGGTGCTTGCTGTCAACAGTAAAATGCAAATAGCCAACATTGCTTAACCTAGCCAACAAATAACAGTACCATAGACTATGCTATGGCCCTTGGTATATAGGTATATCAACCTGTAACCAATAGGCTTTACCATGCCAAAAATATGCACTAAACTATGGCCAGGGCTACGGTACTTAATCAGTTATACAAACCAAGCCTAAAATATAGCCAACCAAACCAATCATTCCCTAGCACAATTACCAGTACCATGGGCTAGGCTATGGGCCTTGGTATAGGCCTATGTTATAGGTAATGATCAATCATTAAGTTCTAGGCTACTTGTGCAGAATAGTTATATGTACAGTTGCATGATAATATGAATACAGGAATATGGGTCAAATTATTAAAACAAAAGACGACAGATATCTACCTGCAGTTAAGCCAGCATCGCTAAGGTCGGGAAATTCAGATTTCAGGGCTTTCGTAACTTCCTCACATTTGTACTTTTTAAGCGTAGTTTTCTTAAAAAAGTTCATCTGTGTGATCCCACAACACTCGGAACTCTCTTACTTTTTCTAACAATCCATGGAGAGCAAAAGACGTCCACACATACCGATGTCTTTGTGTGGGAAGAGACATGGTTCCTGAGCACGTCCTGTCAGAAGCAGCCATCTTGTTTGTTTACACTACGCGGTCGCTCGGGGTTCGTGGCTGCTGCTTCCTGACAAGGCGGGAAGCAAAGATCTCGAGCTAAACTCTCCCGGTTTTCGATTCTCGGCAGCAACGGCTCGCTGCTCGAGATAAAAAGGCCCAGTGTGAGGCCAGCTTAAGACAGGCTCGCCTACGATATATAGAAACAACACCTGTCTGTTACATATTTCTTTGTCGATCTAAAACGGAATACGGTGTATGTTTATCAGTTTAAACCTTTGCTTTTCACCACCGATAACGCAAAGCTATATGAAGAATTGGTAAACCAAATTAAATTAAGCCTAATCCCTTATTCACATACATAATTATTGAGCGTAAAACATACTACTTCCATTATTGTAACTCGGTGGTTTTCCGAACAAAAATGACATTCAAGCATTCGGTGACATATGCGAGTGAGAAAATGGAATACGATATCCTGAGTGATGGGTACTGGACGAATAAGGCTCTGATGCACTGGGTTTTTAATATTTATGCTGTAATCAAAACAAAATTACCTCATACCTTTTCCATGGGCGATGACTGTCTCCGTGACCAAGCTGGAATGACGACCACAACTGCAGAAGTAAACGGAACCAGAACGGCTATCACAATTAAAACCTGCCCCTGGAAGAATGAAAAAAATTAATTGTAAGTACTAGTAATTTAATAATTAATCTAGTAACAACCTATGGAACTAAGCAATGTGGGAGTTTTCATATGATACTTGCAAAATGTTAGCCTAGGGTCGGAGGTAACGTAGCCTAGTATAGCCTACTATGGGGTGATAATTCCGTACATAAATATTTCTTATTTTATCAACCGCAGGCTCATAGGTTAAATTACTTTGTGTGTTTCAGCTGTATTACTCTTATGATCTTCTGTGCATCATAATGCTGACTGAGATCTGCCACAGCTCATTTGTGCATAGGTTAATGCTGACTGTAATCTGTCGGAGTTTGTATGATGACTGTCTCAACTTTGGCATTTTTGTAATTATTTTGACCAACACAATGTGGCCATATTTTAAGGCAAATATGCTGCCTTGCATTTTAAGAATAACAGTGATTTATGAGTGAAGGCCTTAGGTAGGCTATGCATCTCAGAAAGGTTAGGCAAGGGTATGGCACAGACTAGACTAGGTTAGTGGTTAACAATATACTTGAAATATATATATAAAAATATCTTGTTAACTTTTTTAATTTATTGTCGTAATTTATAAAAGATATTTAACGTTATACAGTAATTTGCTGTTAGTCTGCTCAACAGGATGATTGTCAAAGAGTGATGATTATCTTGCTTTAGATTTAAACACTACGTGGTCATATTTCCAGGCAAATGTGTTATCACCCTATTTCGTACAAAGTATTGGAAAAACCTACAACTCTTGCCAATCTGAAATTAGAGAATTTCAGTGATTTAAGTGCAAAGTTCTGGGGTAGCCTATGTGCCACGGAAAGATTAGGCGAGAGTATAGCACAGACTAGCCTAGACTATGACAAAATATAGAATATGTAATACTTTATTATCCTTGCTGCACCTTCATTTACTGAAGATGTTTGATGCTGTACTGCGATAAGTAATAAAAAAAATTAACCAGGCTATTGAGCTAGAAATCTAAATGCATTAATCTGCCAGTGATACGGAGTGTTCAATAAACATGTTTTCCCTTAAAATGCATTCAAGCAGTACTTATTGTAAGTAAGAAAAATATTTGATATGGCAGAATAGGCTAGCCATGAGAACATGAAATGTCTGTCCATCCTGGGGTAAATTTATTTCTGACTGATGTTTGAGAGGTGTGACTTGCACAAACATTATTTATAGTATATATATATATATATATATATATATATATATATATATATATATATATATATATATATATATATACTATATATATATATATATATATATATATATTTGTAGCCTTGCACAGATGTGTGGTTATACATATATATGTATAATATATATGTGTGTGTGTTTAATAGGTTATATTATATATATATATATATATATATATATATATATTATATATATATATATATAAAATGAATATACAGTATTCAACAACCCAATTCAGTATTTAAGCCATCAGGTACCTTGAAATATTCAGGAAAATATATATATTAATATATATATATATATATATATATATATATATATATTATATATATATATATACACACACACACACATATACATATACATGTATGTTTCCTGAATATTTCAAGGTATATAATATAAACATATATACATATATATATATATATATATATATATATTATATATATATAATATATATTCTATATATATAAATATATTTCCTGAATATTTCAAGGCACCTGATGGCTTAAATACTGAATTGGGTTGTTGGAATACTGTATATATCATTATATATATATATATATATATAATATATATATATATATATATATATATATATATATATATATATTAAACACACAACACACATATATATTATACATATATATGTATAACCACACATTTGTGCAAGGCTACAAATGTCCCTTTAATATACAATTCGCTCTACCTATGGATAAACCTAATTTCAGTGTTTATGCCATCAAGGTACCTTTAAATATTTAGGAAATATATATAAATATTTATTATTTATGCATATACGTATATATAATATATATATATATATTATATACTATATATATATATATATATATATATATATAATGTAATATATAGTAATAATATATTTATCTATATTATATTAATATACATACATATATATATATATATAATATATATATATATATATATATATATATATATATATATACAGAGAAGCCAGGTACTATGTCGTACCTCTAAGTAAGTGGGATACAATCCACAATGAAGTTGATGGTCGAAAGCTTTAATCCAGTACTAGAGATATATATTTTAAACTACAAGAGGATTTTACTTCATTGTGGATTGTATCCCCATATATATATATATATATATATAATATATATATATATATATATATATATATATAATATATATATATATATATATATATATAGTATATATATAGAGTTACGTATGAAGCCTGGCCTTGAAAGGGCTCCAATACGTAAACAGGAATAGTTAAGGGAAAACAGAGTAAATTACTTGAACTTACCATAAAAAGGATTTAAAGTGAACATTTACTTTAGAGGAAAAGGTCCCCAGAAACTCAGCTAATTACTTTACATCTATTTATTTACATGAGGATGCTTAATAGCCAGGGAAAGTAAATGCAACTGGTCCCCACGTGGACTATTAATATCTCTCAAGGGTATGATAGTTGGCTCAAAATGAGATTCACGTAAAAGCTAGTTTCGAAATCTTGCGGTAATGCAACACTTGCGAGCGAAGAGACTTGGACACGTGACTCAGGGAATCTGGAAAAAGACCCCAGATTAGACAAGATAAAAAAAAGGACTTCTTGCACAAGTTACGATTATTCAATTTTCTCTAACACTGGGGAAAAGGAACTCTAGTGTTTATCTGAGGTATGCAATGACTTCATTTGTCTGGGACGATCACACAAGGGGAAGCATGCGGCCATGAGGCAATGAGAGGAACAATGGGATGAGTTAGAAGTTTGATTTATGAAAATTAGGAGGTAAGGTACTGGCAATATGCGGTTTCACAAGACGTACCTGAATGCCATGATCAGTGGACCTTTGTAGAAATGCGGCGTCCGGCTTTGTCTCAGGTCTGGGACTCGGGCGCGCCAGTAACGCCGTTAGGCCTAAGTGGGAAGGCTGGTTGGGGGCATCCGTCCGAGGTCACGACTGGAGCTGACTGAGGGCGAGGGCAGGTGTGTTTCCTGGGTGTTGGGGGTCAGGTTAACCCCCCAAAGAGCAGGGTAATCCTGGAAGCAGAACATACAGCCAGAGAGGGTTCACAGGAAAAAGAGCTTAAGATATAGGCCTAATAAGTACCAGTCTGCCTACATCCTTCCCTTTGGGATACGTCCCTAAGCTGACAAGTCTATTTTCCCCTTTCCAACAGGAACTCCCTATCTCTGGCTGGCGTGTTTTGGTTTCCCGCCTAAAAATCAGATGATATTAGGGTAAATATGGCTGCTTCTCTAGCAATCAAAATATTTAACTAAATGCTGGGCAGACGAGGAGATCAATAAACGTAGAAATATATATATATATATATATATGCATGTCTTTTTTTTCAATCATCTTTATGCAATGTCTTCCGTGCTGAATAGGTGAGACGGATTACGTACAATCAAAACAAAACGTTGCATATGCTCTTACAATCTGGCGAGGAGCTTAGTACTATTAAGTTTTCTTAAGATCGGACTGAATAACATGAAAGTGAATTGCACAAAAACATCTACTCAGATGTATAATAAAACGGCATTCCCTCCTTCGTACTAGTCAGAACGTGGTATTGTTTTCTATTAGGCAGAAAAATTTGAGACTTAGCTGCAGTGTATATAAAGAGAGAGAGAGCCAATTTAAATTGGAAACAGGCCAACTGGACGTAGGGCTATACATCCTTATTCCCCTTCAAACTTAGTCGAGGCAATGGCTTTTGACTTAACTTGTATAGTTTATTAAAATGTTTCATAAAAATAACTAAGATGGATAAGAGACTAATGTGGAGAAATAACCATTTTTTGTCTTTCGCTAAGGCAGGCAGTAAACTAAAACTGACCAAGGGGGAATGAGTGTCGCTTGCAATTGCGTAGTATGCAACCTCGAAGCCAAGCCCTACTTACTTCTCTAGGTTATGACGTTCCTTGTGCAAATTGGCCTACTAATTGTGGCGGGTCGACTTGTGTGGTTCTTTATTTATTACATCAAGATACTTTCCCACACCTAGTTCAGTACTGTTCAATTTCTACCCATTACTGCCTCCGTTCCGTTCTGTTGTTCAACCGTCTAAACTGTTCCCAATTCTTAACCGTTCGCCAAAAGCTTGTCTTTGAAATTTTGTCACGCCAGATAACTCACAATCAATCAATCAATTGCCTTTGAAATAAAGCGACGTTCTATTCATTCTCGACGAAGTATCGCATAAATGAGCATTTTTATCATCATCGTTCATCTATAACTTCACTGACTCATTACATATCCATTCCTGCTCAAATAAACAAAAATATTCAAAATGCAGTTCGTGGCGTCGTCAGTGAGATTTCCATTTCACCTCGATCTGAATGACATGTGTTTGGTAGTGCAAAACTGTACAAATGTCCAACTACCTAACTCTGCCGTAGAAAGTTTCGTTGTGGGCCCGTCTTACGTCACTATTCAGAACCGTTGTCCAGAAAGGAATTGGATGGAATTCAGCTGCATGCCCGGAGACATTCATGAACTTATGTGAGTGACTATACCTCAGACCAGAGCTCGTTGACGGTTGGTGAGCGTACGTTGTACATTTTACATGCCTAAAGGTTATTTGCTTCTCTTCATTTGGCTTATAACGCGAAAGTTGTACACTTTACTCACAGCCCAGGCTATTTTATGAATTCAACTCTTCTAATTTCACCGTAACATGCAACTATGCATAATAACCAACATGAGTGAACTAAGAACCTGACCTGAGGAACTCCACCGGAAAAGGGGAGCGAGCAAGATAGAACACGTCAATTGTCAAACTACTACAAACACTGATTACGTTCTCACCCATACACGGCATAGATTATTAGTTTCCTGCCTTCATTTAACGTAAGCATTTCAGCTATTTATTGCCTTGAGGAAGTCCACTTGTACAGGGGAGAGAGCGAGAACACGGCGATAACCACACTACACACTTTTATGTGCTACTACTTACTGTCAATAACTTCCTGACTGACAAAGTCAGAATTAACCAGATGGCGCTTGCTTCTGCAGTTAGCCTCAACACCTGTCACGCAAAACTTACCACGATTTCATCGCTAATTCCAAGTAAGACACCTACATCATTAATGCAAAAGGTTTTATGCATAATGAAAATACAACAGTTGTTATAATATTTGAGTGGAATACGTGTGCATTTATCTGGCAGAAGTTGAATCAAGTTTGGAGTACGTGTTTCTTAGTTTTAAGCACCATAAAACTTGCTTTGTGTAAGTGTTTTGAACCGCCTGGCTGGGTTATGAATATTACATTGCTTAACAATGTTCGCAAAGGAGAAGCTGAGGTTTGGAATAGATTATATACAGATATATCTATTCAAATGTTAGGCAGTATGTTAAAGGAAATTCTACCCAGTTTTCACTATCTTATGCGCTGGATGACAGAAAGTACACCGGTGTTTGACGCTATAGCCTAGACTAGAGTTTCATGTTTCATCCATTTATTTCTAAGGGGCGTCATTTCAGATTTTTTTTGGCGGGATTAGGGAGGGCGGGCGGCGGCAAAGACGGTTTGGCGAGCGAAGTGAGCCTAATCAGCTATTTTTTTTTCTTCTTCTTTTTCTCCGAGTTATTTTATGTGTTTTTTGAAGCCACATGAGCAAGATATTTCAGCAAAAATTATAGACTCCTCCCATTCCTGTTTGTTTATCTCCTGATCACTGGTAGCTAATAGACAGACAAGGATCAAGAAACGTAATATTTCCGAGAATTTTCATATATTTATGATTACACATTTAAAAAGCAGGCATACTGTTACTTCTTGGGGCTTTGGGCGGAAGGGGGCAATTTGAGTCTTGGGGGGACCAGTTGGCCGCCCCCAGCCCCCCCAAATGACGCCCCTGAATATATATTCATGGTATTTGCTATTGTTATATTTTTAGTTCATTTCGTATTTTTCACACACAGCCTAGCTATTCTTTGAAAACATGATGACCAAGTTCATAACATTTCGACGGTGGCTATTTCTCCAACCCTTCCCTTCCCGCCCCTCTCCCCAACCCCACGCGACCAGGGGGCGATCAAACTGGTTTGCAGGCGGTGGGTGAGTGGTTTCATTTCAACCCTACTGTCACCATGGGGGAGAACTAAAAAGAAAGAAGAAAACACTCGTATTTTATTGTTCGGAGCACGGGTGAAATTATGCAGCTTGTGGATTTAGTTTTGCAATTTGAAATGAAATGGATCAGCCCAGTTGAAAAGGTGATTTAGAACGGCCTAATTTTTTTTTTTTTATTGGAAATGTGTTGTGAATTTTACTATGATGAGTTATAACATTTGTTTAATGACGTTTGGAATACGTGTGCTTTTATCTGTCAGAAGTTATGGTTGTTTAATCAAGTTTGGAGACGTGTTTCTTAGTATCAAACACGATAAAACTTTTGTGTAATCAGAGGCGTTCCTAGAGTATTTGGCACTCGTTGCCGATTTATTCCAGGCGTCCTTTGCCTATTCCTGCACCCCCCCCCCCCCTCCCCACCCCAATTACTGGAAAATTTTGATAAGGAATGAATATATAGGTTTTTTTAGGGGGTTGATATCTTGTAATACTTATATATAGTCATCGTCTCTAACACTTTATGCACCTTTCAGCATAATCACAGCATTCAAATGTGAATATATAAGCGAAAAGACAAAGATATAAACGGAGGAATTGGATATAATCTATGAGCCTTTATGACACCCCCATCTAGCTGTCACCCAGGGCGGACCGCCCCCCCCCCCCCCCACCCCCCCCCCCCCCCCCCCTTAGTACGCCAATGTGTGTAATTGTTTTGAACCACCTGGCTGGGTTATGAATATTACAGTGCACAACAATGTTCGGAAAAGGAAAGTTGATGTTTGGAACAGATTATATAGCAGATATATCTAATGTTAAGCAGTATGTTAAAGGAAATTCTACCCAATTTTCACTATCTTACGCTCTGGGTGACAGAAAGTACACATAAGTTTGACTCAATAGCCTAGACTAGAGTTTCAGGTTTCATTCATATATTTATTCCTCAAGAGAATGGAATTATCCACGTAATTTCAGTGAGCCTAAGTCTGTCTATACAGCGGATTCATTCCCAGTGCTTCATATGCAAGTGACTTCAAAGCTTGGACGTAAAAAAAAAAAAAGACATTAATTTCATGTAAGAGTAACTTAGTAGAATGCAGTGTGGGTAGGCGACGCATGTGTTGTTACAATACTGTTCTCTGTAATTTTGGATTAAACGTTGTTGGTTGTATTGTATGCTTCTCCTGGCTGAAAGACATTCTGTGGTACAAGCTCCGTTACACTGTAAATCTCCAGACTCCATGGAAATAGGAAGTTTGGGTTGAATAAACTACCAAGGCATTGAAAGGTGATTAGATTTCAAATTTCTCCCTTTTATTTACAAGACATGTGAAAATAATCAAGCCTCCTGTCTATGAAATATGCTAAAGTTTTTTTTTAATAATGCAAAACAGAAATGTGCTTGGAGGTTTCTTATAGAGGACTGAAGTTAATGAAGTTTAGTCTCTTAATCACTTTAACATCCATAGCCGGCCATTGTAGGGACTCAAACTGTAGATCGAAGAGTTGTACAACTGCCTAATCGTCGCGGTAGGATCATTCTCGGCGTCGGTGTGACCAGTTAGCGTGTGGCCGTGTTCGGTATTAGTCGCGTTTCTGAAGTTCCTGTGGGGAAATAAGGTTACTCCTACAACGGATTATCTCTTTATTGCCTGGTAAGTGTCAATGCTCATTCTTTATCACATAAAGAAGGCCAATGGATAAAGTTCTCAGGCATTGCTTGGGGGACGTCACAAACACAAACACACACACACACACAAAATTTGTTAATGACTACAGCGGTGTAACGTTCTTGAGTAGTGTAATCTGTAAATAGATATACTGCACCATAACTCATGAATACTCTTTTATTATTATTATTACATATTAGTATGAATTTGCATGAAATGGCTGATTTCTGAATCTATTTATACAACAGAGCATTGAACACGTGGTGCATACCTTGATTGAATGAACATTTACGCTGACATGGTCTTGTTTTATTGAGGTGACGTTCCAAAAAAGTTGATATGAATATTTCTATGCAGTGAACTAAAAGTAGAGGTAGGCCTAATTGCCACACAGTTGACAGCCCATCGGATTTACATATTAGCCAGTAATTCTGAATAGGAACAGCTTGTGCTCTCTACTATGAGATTCAGGGTCTCTGTAACACGGTTTTTTGGACTTTGCTCCTTTTCAAAGCATCGGATGTAGCTGAAAGTTGACATATGTATATTTTACAACCACACACAAATTTTGTCAGCATTATCAATAACCTAAACCCGATAGTTTTAATTTTTATTGAGTAAAAATGATCTAGCCGACGCCATGGCCAATGATTACGAGTCAAGAGTCGAAAAACATTCATTACGTAAGCAAGGTAAACAAACGCCTTTTGACTAAATGTTGCGCCCATCCACCAGACAGAAATTCCATCGGCTATGAAACCCAAAGACTTTATGAATGGCGGAACGATAAATAGATGTGGGTGGGGTATCAGTGCTAGCGTAGTAATACTACTGTAGCAGTAGTGCCGCAACAGTATAGCAGTAATATACATGAATTAAACGTTTAGGCCAACTGCTGGGATCCTTGAGGATCATTTAGCACTTCTTACAACTACTTGAGAAATTAGTTTTTATAGCCAGAAGTTAAATTTCTAATCCAACAATGCCCATGGTAGCCTTCAGTGTTATCCTGAATTATAACGAGGCCAAAGTGGGTGGAGCCTCATGAAGTCACCATTCTGACGATAATTAGTGGTGAAGGTTTAAAGCCAAAATACGGTACGGGCTATTTTTTTTCAGTAAGTAGGTAGATAGCCAATAAATAAAAATTGCTTGACATTGGATATAGCAGTTATCAAATCAAGCTTGTCTACTATGTTTTGGTAATTACCAACTATTCCCATACATCTTGTCAATCTGATTGTGACCTATAAAGTAGACTGTAATTTCTTTGGAAACTTATTTTGGGAGTTAGACTAATAATCAAAGTGTTTTTTTGTATTTTACTAACATATTTTGTTGGTTTGTTCATTATGACAATTATCAGTGGAGAGGTTCCGAATTCATAAAGGTGTACCGCTTTGCTTGTATTTAAATTTGTATGTCATTTGTTGCCAGAGGTTTAGCCTTCGTACGTATAGCCAATCATCCATCGAGAAAGAGGGTAGAAATGATGTCATAAGTTGTACGTCACGAAGTGCGTTCGAAACCTTTTCTCTGAGTAAGTTGGCCCCCCGTCTTCAAAAAGGTCACTTTTACATTATAAGTACCAAATTTATTCAACCTACGTAGTGCAGAATACACTCAAAATTTATGTGTTGATATAATATGTATTCTGAATAAGCGTTATATTTATGAAATGCATAGATAAAAAGTTATTGCGAAAAAACCGTGTTACAGAGGCCCTGAATCTCATAGTAGTTACAAGCCAAAGTTGAATAGACCTCTCGAATAGATGGCAGTATTTCTGGTAATTCCCTGTGTTGATGACTTATGGAAAGATACGTGGGCTAAAATGAATGGCTTTTGACATTTGTTCAACATGTTACTGTGGCTATCAGAACTATAGTTACTTTTGTCAACTCGGAAGCCATACACCTATTAAGGAGCTCTAGCTAGTATAGAAACTTGTTCACAAAGGACTTTTATCCATTATCCATGATGACTAGGAAGGCGCAAATGGTTAACTAACCTCGGAATGGGTGAAAGTACTAAATGGTATACTAAAGATCTCTATATCAGTGGTTTAAGGTTCTAGCATTTTGACAATCTACCGGATAATGATTTTGAAAGGTATACTACGTCAACAGTTAGCTATCAAAATATATTAGGGTGGTTTACATTTTCTTGGTAGCTAATCTTGGGAATAGCAATAGTTGTTTATACATCTTAAAACACATGCATAGGGACTTGGCATTTGTTTTTGTTATTAGCGTATGAATGATAAGTAATTTGATACTTTTTTATGCCCCGCAGGTTTGAGTGTCATTTCCTGTGAATATCCTGGTGTGGTATGACCGACCAGCAGGCTCCTTTGGTCGATGTTCCAGTGTTCCACATCTTGGGTACCAAAGCATTTGGACTAACGAAGGCAAGTACCAACATTTCGGTTATTATCGCTATGGTATAGTGACCCACTTTCAGTTTCAGCATTTCAATTTTTACATAACTCCACCAGCCGCCTTGCTTTAATATATAATTATGTATTCGCAGGCGTAGGTCTATACGTTATTATATGTAGACATCAGGCGTCTTAACTGGTAAAGAATCCAACCAATAGGGAATAGACAGCGGTTATATAAACCACAATGCATCAGATTGTAAAACGTAGTTTTTCCTCTCAGAATGACATCCGCTATTTTGAAGTCCCCTGTTATACCACCCCCACCCCCTCTCTTTCTCTCATTATGAGTGTACGACTTTGTAAGCATCTTAATGATTTTGATTTGTATATATTCATCGAGCGTCCAAAATAATTTAGTGCGTTCATATCTCTCTCTCTCTCTCTCTCTCTCTCTCTCTCTCTCTCTCTCTCTCTCTCTCTCTCTCTCTCTCTCTCTAACTGCTCCGTAAGCATACTTCATGATGACGATTTATTTTGGCCGAGTCCCCAAAGTTAATTCATTCATTACGTTCGTTATTAAGATAATTGGTGTTAATTGATATAATGTAAAGCTTTCAACTTCATTAATATGGTGTAACTAAATTATTGCTTTTAAAGTCATTAAATATCGCGAGTAATCATTCACAATGCACTCGCTTATAGTCAGGAATAAACTGATGAAATTCAATGTCGAAATATGTTTGCATGTCACATAGCTCGTTCATATTTATTTATTTATTTATTCTCTCTCTCTCTCTCTCTCTCTCTCTCTCTCTCTCCTGTTGGATTCTGTCCATATGATTAAGTATCCGATTCTGAGCATGCATTAAATTTCTCTTAGTCTAAATTTTTTCTGTGAGAAGGACACGCTCTTAAGGGCATAGATATTTACGTCTTTATCATTTTAAGGAACGATTTTGGTTAAGCAAAAAGTCTTCCCCCATTATCCGTCTAGTGGGAGAGAAGAGAGAAATTGCTAGGATAATGTAAAGATGACAGGCTGGAGTTTTGCTCTCTGTATTGTGCATTCAAGTTTAACGCGTACACAGGCCATGCTTACTCCCCAACCCGCACTTACACCCTACCCCTACATCACACCCACCCCGCCCCACCTCCCCCATCCCCCCACCCCCATCACCTCCACCTGCCCCCGCCCACCTACCCGCATCCCTCCCTTGTTACTATAGTACTATTCTGATGGAAGTGACTCCGGGCGGTAGGGTGATGACTTGGGTCGGAAAAGCTTAGCGAGATGACGGTGAATGTAAGCCGATTGGGATTTGCAGTAGCGAGAGAGAGAGGGGGGGAGAGATTAGATTGGTGTATGTTGAAAGATGTATTATATGTAACGTATAGTATACAATAGGTGGTTTGATGGGCTTCCTAATGCCCTCTGCAAACCAGTTCTTGAATAAAGGAAGATTACCGGAGTAGCGGAAACAAGAAGTAGAATTAGTATAAAAAAAAAAAGAATCTTATACTTGAAAGAAAAATCAGACTCCAGATGCCTTAGGTGAGGGTTGATATCTCCTGAAGTAGATATAGTAGGCTGTGGTGGCTTTGAGTAGTACTACAAGGCTGCCATAGTTTACTGAAATAGGGCATTTTTCTTTCAGAATAAGGGAACAATGGTGAGTATAGTACTTTTAACAAGTGACGGCGATACTGTCTTCGTGGATATCACGAGAAAAGGTATACAAAAAGGGGGGCGGGGAAGGTGGTGGTTGTAGAGTAGGCGAATTGCCATTTGTTCAGTCCCGAGACGAAGGATACGAGAGCTAATGCTAACAAGGATGTCTGGGGAATGAAAGTCAAAACTCATGATGATGTAAAAAAAAAAAATAATGGACTATTTTGGAGTAGGTTAGGGATTCGAACTGCTTGCTTTTTACAATACAAATTTGAAATCAACCAGAATGTTACTAGTAAGACCAGCGAAGAGAGAGAGTTCGGAACGGTAATGGAAATACTGAATTTGGTGTAAACTACTGTTGTCCTCCGTCGCGATGTGTTGTCAAGATTAAAATGATTTTTTTTATAAAAGAGCTGGAGATTCATTACGAATGCCAAAGGATAAACGTGACATAATTTCAGAAGAAAAGTGCCGAGTGAACTATCTATAAAAGCAGAAATAGGAGAATGGGCAGATGAATAAATGCTATTGATGAAGAGGGGGTAAGAGTATATGAGAGAATAGCAGGTGTTAGTTATTCAGTCAGTAACACAAGAAGTTTAATTATAAACTTATAATTAAGGTTAAAAGTAGAAAAGTAAAAGCTTTATTAAAATTCTGAGAAACGCTTTAAGAGACATTCTCTGAAGTCCGGAAAAACTGGATGATAAAATTTTAGCCAAAAAAAAAGGGGGGGGGAGCTGAAATTAATTTTCTATAAGTTGCCCTTGAAATATTGTGAACAATGAGTTTATGCGCCAATATCATTGAAAGCACCATCAATTAATGTGATGCATAGAAGTTATTTTTTACGGACTATTGGTTATTTTTGTTTTTATGTATGACTGAATATCGTTTATTCATGGTACAGACAGGCATATCTAACCGTGTCCTTACTGTGATGCGTTGAAAGTTCTAAGTGCCAACTATAGTTCGTATAATCTCGTACTAAAAATTCTTATACGCCCCCCTCTAAAGTGGCAGTGCAAAAGTGCACCTCGCGTGGTGCACTGTAGGCATTACAAAAGGTTGCTTGCAACGTCCCTCCTACACCTACCTGCATCCACGTCTCTGCCTTTTACATGATCTCCAGTCCCCTTCCTCTCTTCAATCTTCCCGGAGGACTTAAGATTCTTTGCAGCGTCCCATCGGCCCCTAGCTGCAACTTCTTTCATTCTTTTAACTGCACCTCCTTTCATATTCTCTTACTTCCATCTTACTTTCCACCCTCTCCTAACAGTTGATTCATTGTGTAACTGGGATGTTTTCCTCTTGTCACCCCTTCCAGACCTTTTTATACTGTCAAATTCCGATTCAGCTCTGAATGACCTCATAGGTCCCGGCGCTCGACCTTTCGCTTCAATTCTATATTTAATTCTATTCTCTTCTCCTAAATCTTGCTGTCCAACCTCTCGATCTTTTAATTAGGAGTGTCCAACTCCTTCTATTCACTGTCTTATTATTATTATTATTTTTTTTTTTTTTTTTTTTTTTTTGGGGGGGCTGGGTGTGTCTATCACAGTCATCCTATTCGACTGGGTGGTTCTTTACAGTGTGGGGTTCTGGGTTGCATCCTGCCTCTTTAGGAGTCCATCACCTTCCTCACTATGGGTGCTGTTTCTAGGAGCACGCTCTTCTGCATGAGTCCTGGAGCTACTTTAGCCTCTTAGTTTTTCCAGGTTTCTTTTCAAGGATCTTGGGATCGTGCCTAGTGTTCCTATGATTATGGGTACAATTTCCACTGGCATATCCCATATCCTTCTTTATTTCAAGTCTTGACACTTATCCATTTTTTCCTTTATTATTATTATTATTTTTTTTCCTTTTTTTTCCTTTTTTTTTTCTTTTTGCTCTATCACAGTCCTCTAATTCGACTGGGTGGTATTTATAGTGTGGGGTTCCGTGTTCCATCCTGCCTCCTTAGGAGTCCATCACTTTTCTTACTATGTGCGCCGTTTCTAGGATCACACACTACTGCATGAGTCCTGGAGCTACTTCAGCCTCTAGTTTTTCCAGATTCCTTTCCAGGGATCTTGGGATTGTTCCTAGTGTTCCTATGATTATGGGTACAATTTCCACTGGCATATCTCATATCCTTCTTATTTCTATTTTCAGATCTTGATACTTATCCATTTTTTCCATTTCTTTCTCTTCAACTCTGGTGTCCCATGGTATTATGACATCAATGAGTGATAATCTCTTCTTGATTTTGTCAATCAACGTCACGTCTGGTCCATTTGCACGTATCACCCTATCTGTTCTGATACCATAGTCCCAGAGATCTTTGCCTGATCGTTTTCTATCACTCCTTCAGGTTGATGTTCGTACCACTTATTACTGCAAGGTAGCTGGTGTTTCTTGCACAGGCTCCAGTGGAGGGCTTTTGCTACTGAATCGTGCCTCTTTTTGTACTGGTTCTGTGCAAGTGCCACACATTCGCTTGCTATGTGGTTTATGGTTTCATTTTTCGTATTGCACTTCATACATATGGGTGAGATATTATTTCCATCTATCGTTCTTTGGACATATCTGGTTCTTAGGGCCTGATCTTGTGCCACTGTTATCATTCCTTCAGTTTCCTTCTTGAGCTCTCCCCTCAGTAGCCATTGCCACGTGCCATCGCTGGCTAGTTCTTTAGTCTGTCTTATGTATTGTCCGTGCATTGGTTTGTTATGCCATTCCTCTGTTCTGTTTGTCTTTCTCCTGTCTCTGTATATTTCTGGGTCTTCGTCTATTTTTATCAGTCCTTCTTCCCATGCACTCTTGAGCCACTCGTCTTCATTGGTCTTCTTATATTGCCCCAGTGCTCTGTTCTCGATGTTGACCGCAGTCCTCTATGCTTAGTAGTCCCCTCCCTCCTTCCTTTCGTGTATGTATAGTCTGTCCGTATTTGCTCTTGGGTGTAGTGCTTTGTGTATTGTCATATGTTTCCTCGTTTTCTGGTCTAAGCTGCGAAGTTCTGCCTTCGTCCATTCCACTATTCCTGCGCTGTATCTGATTACTGGCACTGCCCATGTGTTTAAGGCTTTTATCATATTTCCGGCGTTGAGTTTTGACTTGAGTATCGCCTTGAGTCTCTGCATATATTCTTTCCTGATCGTGCCCTTCATCTCCTGATGCTTTATATCCCCTCCTTCCATTATTCCCAGGTATTTGTATCCGTCTCATCTATGTGTTTGATG
>NC_087209.1:12066017-12070935 GCF_015104395.2 Macrobrachium nipponense | reverse complement strand
TCGCCCCGCAACACCCCCCCCCCCCCCCCCCAATTTCCTCTCTTTGTATATTTTCGCGAATATATGAGCGTGAAAATTCCAGATTTTCGTAAACAGACTTTACTTTTTCGGCTTTTGAGTGTGATTGCTTTGACCTTTCAAAAAATGGAAGCAGGAAGCAGCGGCAAAATGGGATATGAGGTAAAAGTAAAACTCGGAAGGAAGGAGAATATGTCGTGAGAGAATGTAAACAGAAAACGAGCGATGTCGCGGTCATTTTTTTTTTTTTTTTGAATTGGAACAAGACGACACATAAGAAGCGAAGCTATTACGCTACCATTTTTCTTGGGTAATTCGTTCGTTTCATGAAGTCTTATAACTTCACGAGAAGAAAACCGAGGGAAAATGAAAGCACTAGTGAACTATTTTTAAGAATGGAATAAGCTCTCTCTCTCTCTCTCTCTCCTCTCTCTCTCTCTCTCTCTCACGTGTAGATTTAAAAGTAAGCGTGAATTAAAGCTTTTGGTGATGTTTACCTTTTTCCCCCAGATTTTTAATTTTGTATTTTAGATGCCACCGGCATACAGAGTTAACATTTTCATATTTTGTATTGATGCAAATATGCTGCATTTTCATGCAAGCTGCGAAGATTATATGCATGAAACGTGTATGTACGTATAGTATACTATATATATATATATATATATATATATATATCTATAGTCCTATTATATATATATATATATATATATATAATAATTGCATTTTAGCTTTCACACTCATCCTTTCTTCAGTCTTCCTGTCCAACCACTCCAACTCCCTCAAATCACTGTCAACTGCCTTGAAAGGCTGAAAGTGCCCCAAAGTGCCCCAGTGCTTTGGCTTCATAACCGAATTATTGTCATAAATCAGTCAAGCATGCATGTTAAATTATCGTAACAGATGTATGAAGTATATATTGACGTCACTCCCCTGATCTTACGCAAGCAAGCTATTTGCGAAAGGAGGATCTGCATGAGAGAGAGAGAGAGTTACAAGGAGTTACTAGGATTAGTCCCATCCGAGGAGACATCGTGTGCTCACTTATCTCTTGGAGGCAGATTTTACTGTTCATTCACATGTCCTAATGATTCTGTCTAGCTTTCTTTTAAACTCTTCCACACTGTTGCTGTTTACGAATTCTGGTGGCAGTTTATTCCATGTGTCACATATTTTGTATGTAAAGAAGTAGAGAGAGAGAGAGAGAGATTAATCTGTAGATATAAATACATTTCTTTCTTTCTTTGTGAACAAGGATGCATTTTAGTATAGAATCAACTTTTTGCTGCCGAGGTTTAATGCTGACCATTCTGCGAGGCATAAATATTTGTTACATTCGGTCATTTTAATGATACAGATAAAGAATTTAAGGAGGAAAAAGGGCGGAGCCTAAATTTCTGGGTAGCTTGAAATCATTGTCTTGCAGTGAATGAATTTTAGGGAAACGAAAGTATTTTTCTTAATATCTTCTACCATATTTCCTGTCAGTTGGGCGTTTGCCAAGTGGGCATTCACCCAAATGGCAAGAAAAATGAAAGTTTAAAAAATAAAAAGAAAAATGAAGCAAACTTTAATATTAACTCTTGGCGTTTCGTTAAATCTTTCCCGTCCTTTTTTTATTTTTTTTTTTTTTTTTTTCAGTAACTGAATTTAACTTCCTCTTCGCCGACGAAGGAAAATTCCTATAATGAACCTCGGAAATTTACAAGTCATACCTGTCTCTGCAGATTTGGAGTTTTCCGTCAAGTCGTTTCGTAGTTTCCTAAGTCGCTTCCATTGCCATTTTCATTTAGTCGATTCGTCATAAATGTAACATGTAAGTTTGTGACGTGTCTATGTATGAAGAAAGAGAGAGAGAGTAGAAATTCAAATCTGGAAGGTATCCTATTGCTCAACCACTTCCTTTTACTAAGACTACGGCACCCTTTCAACTAATGGATTACTTTTTATACGTGATATTCTCGTCATTGCCCTTTCACGGGAGCTCTCGAATTGAATCACAGACTCTTCCTCCTTTTGCCTCCGTTTCCCATCGCCAATCGTCTGAGGAGCCCATCAAGAACCAGGTCGTGATAAATCAACAAAAGCGCCTCTCCAACTGACTCAGTTGATCATCAGCCGACACTGAAGAATCAGTGTCGTTCTCTTGAAGATCCTTTCAGCCTGAATTGGATTCAATTTCCAGATCCTTTTCTCATTTCCTCATATGGGTCGTCAGTTTTGCCTTTTCTGCTCAGGAGATTTATATTTGTTGTGGAGAGATATATAACGGATATAAACTGCTTACAGGAGCAGCGTAGGGCCATCAAAGTTATCGGCTGGATGGGGATTGGGGACAAGAGCTATTGGGTAATCTGAGCAGGCGAACAATTTCATGACTGCTTTTCAAGTTAGTTTTCATCCTTATTTAAATTTGCGGAAATCTCTTATTATATGCGATGGTATCATCCAAGGAAGAAAGCACATATGTAAGCATGTATACATATTGTAAAGACAACTATACAGATGGCGCACATACTTGACTGAGAGTGTGTATGACTAATAATATTTAATTTCTCAATCCATATTTATAGCTCTATGCAAGTTTTTGGAAATGAAATATACATAATTTAGTTTTTTTTTGCATGTTTTTTATCGCAATCATTTTCTCCGTTTCTCTGGTTTTTTTAAAATGGAAACTAGGAATACTTGCCTGTGTTGAATATTTGTAGTAAAAAAGCTGTTCAATAAATCGAAAAAAGGTAGTACTAATATTTGAAACCTATAATTGTGTTTAGCTGCATCATCACGGCCATGAATCTCCTTTATTTCTGAAGAGCTTCCCGTGTCCACTTTGTATTTGATCATGTGGATATATGAAAAAGCCAATTGTTCCGTCGTATGAAGTCGGGACAACGCAGGCGCCGAAAGGAAGGTTATAGGGAAACCTCTGTTTGGACGTTGAATCTAAATTCATTTATCTCGCGTGGCATGCAAAATCTTTCTGTATTCCTAAGCATCGTGATTCTCATTTTAATTGCGTTAGCGCCTTTTTCTTCAATGTGGCTGTGAAAGGCATGAATAACCCTTTCGGTATTTTTGGTTGAAGTATTGTACAGGATATAGGATTGTGATTTTTCGTATCCCTTTTGTATAAAGGAATTTTGCATATCGATGGAACTCTGCGATGGCAGTAGTGTGCGTCGCCACTTTTGAAAATATCAACAGTATTTTATTTTATAACCGAACCATGTTTTTTTCCTTTTGTTTGCATGCGTTTCCATGTATAATATTTTCATAAGACTTTTCTGCTTTTCTTTATATAGTATATAGAAGGAATGCAGAGAGAGAGAGAGAGAGGTAATTGATACCAGCAATATTAATATAGAAAAAAAAGAGTAAGGGAATATAGGTTGTTTGTAGAGAGAGAGAGAGAGAGAGAGAGATAATTATTTTCTCGACTTAAATTAGAAACTTAACAGATTCCCAACTTGAATTCTTCTTATTTTTTATACGCCGGCGATTTAGTCATAGGATGTCTATAGGATGAAGTCGTGTAATCGGTAGGGCGCGTTAGCGAACACTACACACACACATATACATACATACATATACATATATATATATATATATGTATATATATATATACTATATATATACTATACTGTAAGTATGGATTCTGAAGGTAACTAAATGGCAGATTGATTTTCTTGTTTAAAATCATAAGCAGAGTCGTTGAGCGCAACAGTTGATTTAAAATAAACATTCCCACCGGAAATCTTTTTGAAGCCTAAAGAAGGCTATGATGATCACTCCCTATTTTTACCATTTCTTTAGGCTATTATTGACTAATGAGTTGCGGAGTCAAAAAAAAAGTCGCGTCAGATTCGGAGGATTATCATCTTTATGCGAGGATCGCTGAGCTTGAATTGGATTCTTCCCTTTGGATTTTAACCGCCCCCCCCCCCCCCCCCACCTCTCTTCCTCTATCTCTACTAATCCCTTATAGCTCATTATCTTCCTGTAGTCTGGAGTGGTACCATTTAATGGGAGCATCTTATCTTGGAAAGAATGTTATGATTAAGATTTGTAGCCCGTTTGACCTCATTGTGTTTTGATGAGAAAGAATTAGAGTAATATTAGGCATTTGTGTTAAGAAATAATGGGGGAATTATTCCTGAGAGAAAATAGCGAATGCGTGAATCCACGAATCTGGAGAACACGAATACAGGGGGTTCACTACACATATTTACCCTGAAGAAGCCATGCTTAACGGCCTTGGAAAGTCGAGAATTCTCAGTCGATAAAAACCCAGAATCCGGAAGTAAATCACCCGAATGATTTTTGTTGCGAATAACGAGATTGTCAAGCTCCTCGCAAAATTTTAAGGAGAGAGAGAGAGAGAGAAAAAATTTAATCATTGTTTTCCATTTCATATTTTTACGTGGCTGAGCAATCGGTTCCCATTGTCAGGTGACTACCAGGTATAACTCACTCTTCTCTGCGAGTTGATATAAGCGCTCGGCCTCACCTGGGGATCGAACCCTGGCTCTTGGGCTGGTGAGGCAAGCATTATGAATAATTAATCACAATGCTGTATATGATTTTGAACACACTGATTGAACTGTAAAAGATCTCATCAAAGGCATGGAAATACTTAAGGTCATGATATGGTTTTGGAATTTGAATCTGTTACAATGTATATTTCATAGTCAACAGTTCATTTTCATCTTCCTAACCCACTCGTGTGGATATGAATCTATGAAAATGTTTTGGAATTCAGATGTGTCAACTTCAGCATAAATAAGGAATAATTCCTGTCAAAAATTTTTAATATTTAAAAAATTCTCACCCGTCACGTGCGAACATGAATAATGGATATTACACAATCCACAATTTTCTATTTTTAAATTCCCAACAC
>NC_087209.1:12048517-12061017 GCF_015104395.2 Macrobrachium nipponense | reverse complement strand
TCGCAACTCCTCATACCTGGTTGAGAGTTATTCCGGTCAAACTGGGTACAAAGCTAAGCCATCAATAATAGACGCACATGAAGGGAGATTGTCTGTCTGTCTATCCGTTGCTGTGTTTGTCCCATTTACCATGTAAATGCCTGTCCTACGCTGTTAAAGGGATTTCATCCGAACTTGATACAAAGACAGAGTTTCATGCATAGACGTGAATGAAGGGAGACGCGGAAGGTATTGCTTTAGAATATCAGAAATCTTGTTGCTTTGCATTTAGAAAATTTAATTATGCTAGA
The DNA here is from genome assembly GCF_015104395.2 of Macrobrachium nipponense. NCBI lineage: Eukaryota > Metazoa > Arthropoda > Malacostraca > Decapoda > Palaemonidae > Macrobrachium > Macrobrachium nipponense. Next base: position 12,060,727 of record NC_087209.1, on the reverse strand, counting down.
CTGCAAGATAAGGGGAATTATAGAAGGAACGGGCTTAGTACCATTTTTCTTTAACACATAGCTCAATGAATAAACGTCAGATGAAAAAAAAAAGCTGAAAAAGGAATAAATAAATAATAAAATAAAAATAAAAAGACGTAAAAACATTAAATCATTTTTTTTCACTGCCTAGTTGGTGTTCAAGCTTATGTAAAGCCACACTAATATTTTTTAAATCTTTTATTCTGAAAATATAACCAAATTCTCTACATTATTTACATAGTACTTATCTTATCATAAATACAGAAGAATGAAAAAAAAATAAAGTCAATGTTAAATGCCTTTGTTAAAAATGATATTACTCGCAATCTACATTTTCTAAAAATTTTCAGTAATTCAAACCAATTTCCTTATAAAAAACCGTCATTATATCCCGGCTATTGTTAAAGTTTATAGTAGATCCATACACTAGTTCATACTTTAAAGATTTAACTCATACTTGTATGTCCGGCTACTTTACTGCCTTCTAAAGATGACATCCGTCATTTTCGTTAGCGACAGTAAATAAGTCCATGGTTCCATTCACCTCTACACTGTATTTTGGAACTCTCTTTCTCTCTTTGTGCTTCCCGAATCCTTTAACCTGCTTGTCTTTTATGAAGCAATCTTTTCGTTACTGTGTTAAGTGGAGCTTTTTACCACACAATTACATCTTTTCTCAGTGACCAGTATCATTCTTGAGCTCTTCAAAATATTTATTTAAAAAGATTCTACTCTTACCTTTAATTCAGGAGCTGTGCTGTCACTGAGGTAAGAGTAGGAAATTGTAAATAAATTTGATAAGAAAAAGATAGTCTGAACTCTTCCCCCTTCTTCGTTCGACATTTTATTTGTGAAATCTTCAGTTTCTGTTGTGTGGATAACTTATATTTTCCGGAAACATCGTAAATTCTACATCCAAGAAAGGGAAGACAGATATTCACCATCATCACTTACGTGAATAGGCAATATTGTCAAGGCTGTGTTTAAAGGCCATACCAATTGCAAGACTTGCGTGCCAGGGCTGGGTAATAAAATAAAATTTGTTTTACCTTTGAAAAGCAAGAAATATTTCACCACTGAATAACAAGTGCGTTCACGAAGGAAAATGACAGACGGCATAAGTATTCAGAGTACGAAAGAGAAAGGACAAAAGAAAGGAATTGCGTGAGAAAATGGAAGGTTATTTGTATTTAGGTGAAAGTAGATTACCTGTTGTGTTTCGATATGCTTGCATGGTCAGATTAATTGTAAGCTGGTTGTCGCTGGATCGATGAAAGTAATAACCACTTTTGCCGTAATGGCAGTACTTACATCAACAATAATTACAGCCTGCATTGTGAGTAATGGCATCTATTAACTCGGTTTATAGATGCTGGGGTTAATTGAATTGTCCGTAACGCTCTAGAATGCAGTTGCAACACCATTGCTTTAGCAGAGATGTCGTTTTAGGTCAAACTTTTTCAACTTGTCCATCAGAAAGGAAAGTCAAAGTCTGGTAATATATGCGACAAACATTACTGTAGTTAGGGGATACTCTCTCTCTATCTCTCTCTCTCTCTCTCATCCCAGACATCCAAGATTGGAGATGCAAAACATACCGGAATTGGGAAACCCGAACGAGCTGTAAGGTCTGTAGGTAAGCTCTCTCTCTCTCTCTCTCTCTCTCTCTCTCTCTCTCTCTCTCTCATCGCTCTAATATCGTAGATGAGATTTGCTTAGGATAGAATTCTTGGAAAACTGCATCTTATAGTGAGATTACGCACAAAAATACTATCCTCTCAGAAACTGCCCTCATAAGTGAGACCACACAGAGAATAGAATTCGCTGAAGAATTCGGGGATCACGTTTAACTAACCCTTCGAAACTATTCATTTATACATCCGAATCATGAAGTATTAGCCATTGTGCAGAAAGCGCCACTTGACAGTGAATGGGGCAGCGAAGCATTTAAGAGAAAGCGAAAGCTATGAATGCGATTAAGGAAACGAGAGAGAATGAGAGAATGCGAAATGCTCTCGAGGAAAAGGGATAAGCATTAACGAATAAAGTAGATATGCAAGAAGGGTGATAGATCCGGATGGCAGTGTGATAAGATACATAATATTCCGGGGTAGAAAAATAATAAGTAAAGTGGCTCTGGCTTTCGCCGTGCCAGTGACTTGCAATCAATCAATCAGTCAGTCCAAGGTATTGTAATTTTGAATTAAGGTAAACGAGACCGAAGCAATGTCATTATTAGGGGATAACAAAACGTTGGAAGAACAGTTGAGATAGGGAATAAGAATGAAGTGAAGCTATAGGAAGTCCCTGTTTCTGTTAATTGTATAACAGATGATGAAAATAGAACTGTATAGAAACTGATAAATATAAGTACTAGTGTCTGCAAAGTTTCCAGAGAAAGAGATCATGCCATAAGGTCTCAGAAACCGTACACTGAAGCGAGAAGTAATTTTGCTATAAAAAAAAGCAATGTAGATTGAGAAAGAGAATTATGGAGATGAGATGCTATTAATCAACGGCAATGCTGCATTTACCTGACTGCTGTAATCTGCTTACTCGTCCACTATAAACCATCGCATGTTCAGTCTCTCTCCTCTACCCTCATTGATGAAGGTATATTGCGAAGATTATTAATCATATTATCAATAGAAACCGCTCGAAGACGTCTTGGCCCGTTAAAAATGTTTCTCGTACTCTCCAAGATTAGGGGATATGATGGTATCTAATCAAGAGCCATGTTAAACGATGACCTCCTCGGTACATTACCCAGCAATGCAGGAGCAGCTTTTCATTCCCGTAAAGATTCCGGAATAATTGGAATCGCCAATTCTACGAGGTTCCGGGAATCAGATGGTCTCGGTAACGTCTTCCAAGCCATTTTGCTCTATTACGATGAGACTCCTCTCCAGAATTTGTCTAATAATTTAGATTGAAAAACTTCGGTTCGTTGAAGTACAGACGGCCAACAAAGAATTGGGCGTAGTTTTCTTAATTCATTGTTCGTTATGGAAATATTGCCATATGCAGGTGCCAGAATATTTACTTAACAATAAATAAAATTTCCTTTCAAAGGTGCTATACTTGAAATAAATGACATTAGAACTGAGTAGACTAATTCAACGTATGAAAGATAATTATTTTGCAAAGTAAGGAAAATATATACCGATGGGTCCACGTCCACGATTTCTAATTTTATTTTCAACTCTAGCTTCGTAACAGCATTCCGAAGATTTTGAAGTTGGCTTTGCTGCCGCTCGAGTCTTGACTCAACATATCGTACTGCATTGAAGTGTTGTCATTTCGTCTCCTACAGCCGATAAATAATACATCAAGGCGTTAACATTCTTTGAAAACGATGTTTAGTTAAACTAATTTTGTCCTTTGATCAATAAAATAATTTGCATGACACATTTAGTGGGCCTAAATTGGACTTCTGATTTTCCCACATGATAAGCCTAGGTCTATTTTCAGCAGCATACTCTCTCGGATACGTAATTTATTAATGATATTTAAATCGACAATATATATATATATATATATATATATTATATATATATATATGATATATATATATATAATCTGCTTTGATTTGACTATTCCCGTTATTCTTGTTTTATTAGCCATGTTCGCCTTTCTTCTTATCCTTTTAATAATTGCTTAACATAATTAACTCAGACCTAGCTATTCAAAGTCAAAAAAGCAATTATAAAAAAATCAAACGAATATAATTCTTTCTTATTTTTTATCGAATTCCTTGCATATCATCCTGTTTCATTTGGACACCTTGGAAGCTGTGGGAGTCAAAAACTGACGAATACATTAAGAAAGGCTTACTTTCCTTAAAGCTTTCTTAGGATGATCTTTCTGTAGCTATTCATTTCTTTTAAATAGAAATTAATTCAAATTAGTTCACATGTATAACTACTAGACCTACTTACATAAGCATATTATAAGCAGCTGAAAGAATAAGAAATAGAAAGGTGACGTTCTCGTTTAAGTCTATTCATGTTTTTTTTTTGTTTTTTTCTCTCAAGAAAAACCTACTGCTTAATCAAGGGTTGCTCTTTGACGGCTACAGGGTGTAACACGAGGGTATGCACACATTTTGTGGAATGAAAGATAAAGTTGTCTTTGAACAGAAATGTTTTTACAAACATGTAATTTTTAAGGCGTCCGTTGTCGGTGCGGGAATTTTAAAATAACCGTTATCATTAGTGATGCTTTCACGAGGTGGAGTTCGTAGTGAGAAGTCGGATCTAGTCGCTGAGATGTAGAAGAGAGCGGAGCGGAGGTGGCTTATAGGAGTGGATGGAAGATTAGGCCGATGTTAGTAAGTATCTCCCAATAAAATGTACTCTTTAGGTTTTGAAGAAAAAAATGCATGCATCATTGAAACCGTGTCCCTCCCTATCCGTGGTAATCACTGGCCACGATAAAAAAAAAGAAAAAAGTAAGCCTAACTGAATCTCTCATCCATCAAAGATAAGTTTGCTTATTCATTAGACAACTATCAGACTTCAAGTGTAGATTTAAAAATCTCTTCCTCTCCATCTAAAGTATTCATCAGACACCAGTCATAAGCGTAAAGCTAGTTATGATCCCTGGTTTAGCAATGTCGTGACGAGGCACTAGAATTCAAAGTTCACAAATGAATGTTGCTCAGCAAACTTTTCACTACTGTATTGTCTTGCTCTCATTGGGTGCTTCGAGGTATTCCACCTCTAGGCCCATTTGTTCTACGAAACTTTGCCGTCCTTTAAACAATTTTATTCATCTATGTATGATTCTCTCCGGTTTATTAAGCTTTCTTGATATCTCTCCAACAGAAACTTGCACCGAATGCAGTGCAATAATTCTCTCGCTCATCGAAGGAGTTTCTTATAAGACCGATAAATACCACATTGACATTAAGTACCCTGCACATAACATCAAAAGCAATAGAGTGAGGTCGCCTAGTTCACATTGTTAAGATATCGTTTTTTTTTTTTTTTTTTTTTTAAATTTGATAGCATTTTGTGAGATTCCAATGTTTTCTGTAAAATTTAACAAATGGAATAGTTCAACTACTTCAACTTAACTATTGAAATGATAATTTAAGGACTATGTTTATGCGATACTACTAGTGATAGGTGTCTCCTATCTATTTGGTAATGCATATCTATGGTGTGATATGACGTTTTTTATCACTTCGTTTCGTTCACGTCAATTTTTGCTATATGGAAAATAGTTTTACACAATAACATAACATAATGTTCTAAAGATATCAGTGACTGTTTTTTAATGTCATTACACATGATTTAATCCATCTTTGAAAAGAAAAATAGATAAATAAGGCATGAATCGTGCGTCAGGCAGGTGAACGAAAAATTATGAAACTCTGCCACGAGTTTTTTGGCCGAACAGTACATTGATAGCTTATTCCTATATCAGTTTTCCTGTTTAGGATAATCTTAGCTAAATAATGAAACAGGTCAGCCGGTCAGTTAGGAATTAAATGATTAACCGTGGAATGAAACTAGCCTTACTGGTTGTTGGAAGTAAAGTTATACAAGAATTTAGTGGTATCCAGTCCCTAGACCGGTGTGTGTGTGTGTGTGTGTGTGTGAAAGATAGGACTTTGTCTCGAACTTCCATTCAGTGTATTCGTCAGTAGGTAAATGTTCAATTATCGTCAGTAGGAGAATCAAAAGAACACAGTAGACAGGAACTTCAAAATGGGTGATTTGTTATATTGCGTAGTTTTATTTTATTCATGGGTCCAAAATATGGGGTTTTGTTACCCATGAAGATAATCCTGGTTAGTTTATTTGGCGAATGGGGCACTAAATGACGTAGCAAAATGAGAAAAAAAATTGCTGAAGGTTCCTAGAATTAGTAGAAAATGATTGAAGAAAGGTATATACCAGGGAAAGGGGTGGGGCATACCCACGCTTGCTGTTTTTTTTTTTTTACTGAAGGAAGGATGGTCATTTCTAAAGGCCAGATAGATTTTATTTTGTAAAATACAATGCAAATTATATTTTACAGAAAAATAAATTTACATGTATTTACAAAATACATTGTAAATACATTCTTTGTTCGGACACGCAGGTCTGACTATCTTAATTATCTTAAGCTAGTCGAACCTAGTGATATAAAATGATCTCACTACAGTTACAGTGTTGTATGAATTTTTTAATTCTTCGGGAATAACATTAGTGAGGAATTTTTTAATTTAAAAAGTCTGTAGTTTATAGAGACGACGCCTTTTTGTAATTTTTTTTATAACGAGATAAGTTGTCCATTTTATTAAGATTCAAGTGAAAAATTCAGCGGGGATAAGCAGTTTTTTTTCTTTATCAAACTTATGTTTGAAAGTTCATAAATCTCAAGAAATACCTATACTTAAGAGGCACCAATCTCATGAAGTGTTCAGTCATGTTACACAAATTTTTGATTCTATTCATGTATCCGACAATTTTTTTTTTCATTCAATTTAACCCACATTTATTTTCATTCATGTTACCCACAATTTTTTTTATCCAATTCATGTGACCAACAATTTCTTATTCATTTAATTCATGTACCCACATTTTCTTTTATTCAATTCATGTTACCCACTGTTTTTTCAGTTCTTGTTGACCGCAATTTTTCCATTCAATTCATGTTACCCACAAATCTTTTTTTTCAATTCAATTACCCGCCATTTTTTTTTTCATTCAATTCATGTTACCCATTTTTTCATCCAATTCATTTTACCACAATTTTCTTTTCCCTTCTATGCATCGATATTCATTGTTAACAATTTTTTTTTCTTCATTCAAATTCATTGTATTTTTTTTTCATTTTTTTCATTCCATTTTTCCAATTTTTTTATTCCAATTATTTTACCCACAATTTCTTTCCCCTTCTATTAATGTTACCGGAATTTTTCCCATCAGTTCTTGTTAATCACATTATTTTATAATTCAAATTCATGTTACCCACAATTCTTTTTTAATTCAAATTAATATTACCCGTATTTTTTTTCATTCAATTCATGATACCCAATTTTTTTTCATCCAATTCATTTTACCCACAATCCTTTCCCTTCTATCATGTTACCGATTCATTCAGTCTTGTTAATCACTTTTTTTATATTCAATTCATAGTTACCCACATTTTTATCCTATCTTCCTGAAATATCTGTGCCCGGAAGCGTCGTAAAAGAACAAGCTGTTGTGGCAAAACGGTAAGTTTTTGGTCAGGAACATGTTTTCTTTTTCATCCGATCCATAGAAATATTCTCGGAAACGAACGCTTTACATGTCAGAGCCTGTTTAAGGTTCAAATGCGTCACGGGGAAAAACAAAAACGTGGATTCTGGGGAATTGCTTTTCTTTTTTTCTCTATCTTTTTTCCGGGAATTTATAACATATATGGCGTTGTGTAAATGAAACCATAGGAACTGCTTATATATATATATATATATATATATATATATATATATATATATATATATATGATAAATTTTCGTATTCCCATGATATTTTATGTTTACAAACCTTAAATGTGATTGCATGTTTCTTAAGGTGCAATATGTCGTGAATGCCTCCGTTTCCCTTCCCGACTGTCACACGCAATTCTCCCATCACTACCACTACTGGACGATGCCTTTATGTAGCCCACTTTATTTTCTAATACTTCGTATAACTTTTTAGACAGGAACCAGCATGTTAATTATGTAAAGAAATATGTCCTCAGCTGGAAGTATATTTAAACCCTCCGTATTTAGGGATCCGAGTGAATACCTTTAATCATTCATTATTCACATTTATTCCATTTTTTGTTTTAGTCATCAAATTTAATCATGATATTTTTGTATTCGTCTGAAAGGACTTGGTAATGTAAAAATATCCTAGATCTCCAAGCGCAGGAAATTTGATTTTTGCAATGGTCCCTCATTATAGTAGACTCACATCAACCTGCATTTGATATCTAGACCAGTCCCCTTACGACGCTCCTGATTGGCTGTTGATAAGCCAATCCCACAGGGCTGGAAACTCTCAGTCTCTCTCGAGAGTTCACATGGGCAGGATCTATTTCCATCTCTCCTGAGGGATATGTCTATCAAAAAGTATCCCTCAGGAGAGGTGGAACATTCATCATGCCTATGTGAACTCTCCAGAGAGACAGAGTTTCCAGCCCTGTGATTGGCTTATCAATAACCAATCAGGAGCGTCGTAAAGGACTGGCCTAGACATCAGATGCACGGTTGATGTGAGTCTACTATAGTACTGGGTATGTATAGATGGATCATTAAAAAGAAAATTTGGGAAATTATTTTTTATCAGTTCCATTCATTAGGTAGCCTATTAAACTCCTTCTACACTTTTTTTTCCATCTCTAGTACATTTTCATTCGAGGAAGAATTATGCAAATAACCTCCTTTCCTTACAATGCCTTGACAGGGGAAACTAAACTCTAAGAAAGCCAATTCCCTCCGGTCGAAGTCTGCCATCGAAAATGAAAGAAGAGGAGAGACGAACATTCCTGTCGAATTCCCCGGCCTCAATGGGAGAGAAGCCTTAAGGAGAAGTATCGTGGATTGGCTTGGGGAATAGATATCTGGAAAGGGTTGTGGGGTGGGGTTAGGTGGGGTGAGGAGAGGGGTGGAATAAGGAACGAGAGAGGGAAATCAGTCATCCAAACACTTCAAAGCTAGAGCGCCTTTTTTGCATATATATTATAATTTATTTTTTTTTATTTTATTATTTATTATTATTATTTTTTTTTTTTTTTGGGGGGGGTGGTGGGGGGGAGAAGGCTTATCTGGATATGAGTGAAAGCGGCCGTCTCAGCATTTCAGTGGAATATGGAAAAATGTGATTGTTGTTTATTTAGGCAGAAAATTGTTGATATGAAATGGGAAGAAAGTGCGATAGAATTTTGTGTAAATGATTTAACAAAATTAGGATTTTGGTGAATACTATTTAAAGGTTCTAGGATATATATACTTGGTTAAGGTTAAAATATTCAGTAGACTTTAAGTAAAAGCTTTGAGGTAATATTGGTAAGAATAACATATTAATCGGTTGACATTCCGAATGATCTTGTTCTGCAAATACTTTGATACATGTGAAATATTCAGTAGATATTTTATACATGTTTTTAGGAAATACTTAGTTAACTGTACCATATTCAGGGGTCGACTCTCTATATGATCTTGTTCTAGAAATATATACTTGAGACATTGTCATCGACAGCCTCATCTCTCGTCAGAGTTTTACTCAAAGGTGGAAGATAAAACTTTAAGTAGAGTTAGAGGATATCTCAGCGTAAGCGGAAATACAGTTCTCGGGAGCAAATATTTTCACGAACTTCACTTCGTTCTCTGGAGGCGTTTTCACGAAACCAGACCGTTTTCGCGGAGGTGTTTTGTGGCATTGATCGTTTTTTTTTTTTTTTTTTAGGAACCCGTTCTTTTCTTCAAAAGCGATGACATTGACTTCATACATTAGCCGGGGTATCGACTTTTTTGTAAACAATATTAGTTTCCTTTTGTTTTCAAGTTTGATATATTCTTCGTATGGTTATTATTTGTACTGAAATTACCGATGTTTTAAAAAGCACTGAAGACGGTTAAATTCAAAGATTATATAAGTTTTAATCGGAACAGCCAGAAAGAGAGAGAGAGAGAGAGAGAGAGAGAGAGAGAGAGAGAGAGAGGTTATTGTGCATACTCATCCATACTCAATGTATGAGTATAGAGGCAAGAAAATGTTGGAGAGAGAGAGAGAGGGAGTGTGTGTGTGTGTGTGTGTGTGTGTGTTACTATACTGTTTTTTCCATCTGTCCATCCGCCTGTGTGTTTTTGTATGGTAACACTGCGTCCCGGGCTTTAAATAGTTACGCTATGTGTAAGTTTTAGGTAAATAAAAGGATATCTGGGTGTACATTTGCAACTGAAAACTGTTTTAATAATTTACTGTATGCGAATTACACCGTTAATATTCGAAATAGGATATTGTTATTATTGTTGAATGTAAGCTGAATGTAACTATCTAAAGCCCGGGAAGCAGTGTTACCATACGCAAACACCACAGGCGGATGGACAGATGGAAAAAAACAGAGTATAGTTACTACAATGAGTTTTAAAACATTCTTTACTTCAGACTGTAGAGAAACATGACTACTAACTTTCCCATGAAAAACACAATATATACATTCACTTTTATTTTTCGTAGCAACCTGCATTTTCGATTGTTGAAACAAAGATCTGACCGAAATATCAAACATTTGAAGGTCTTTAGAAGGTACGCAGAAGAATGGGTTAATTATATTATGATATTGCCGTAAGAGTTTCTTTAAAAGAATCTTATTTTTTCACCATCTTATCGTAGCAAAAATCAGTAACTAAAACGACAGAGTAAATGAGTCATACGCCTTTTGAGGGTTACGTAAGAAGGGCTGGTCTCTTTATTATGCATTTTGTGAGGCGGCTTTCGCTATAGTCTAAGAGGTAAACCTTGTACCTTGAATATTAATTCGAGAAATCGTAAATTTAAGATCTTGGATTCTTTTGGGGTGTGAGTATGCGAGTGCGTGCTCTCTCTCTCTCTCTCTCTCTCTCTCTCTCTCTCTCTCTCTCTCGTAAAGTGTGTGTATGTTGGATGGTGATGTTACGTAATGGATTTTAGAAAAGTCGTGATACACACACACACACACACACACACACATATATATATATATATATATATATATATATATATATATATATACGTATATATATACATATATCTTACGTACATATATACACACACATAATATATACATATATATGTGTATATGTATGTATATATATATATAATATATATATATATATATATATATATATATTATATATATTATATATGTGTGTGTGTGTATGTGTATATATTTTACATATATATATATATATATATATAAAATGTATATACACACACACACACACACACACACACACACACACACATATATATATAATATATATACTATATATATATATATATCATATATATATATATTAAACTAGAACGCCTTAGTAAACGGTACTGAATATATAAATCTTCATCGGGTTTAAACAGTCAAAAAGTACAAAAAAAAAGCATATTATTTGTTTTCGTTGTATTTGTTTAATGATGACTGAATTAGAAAAAGACATACGTATACTCCTGATTATGATACGGACAAAGAGTTTTACCCGATTCTGCTAGAAAACACTTTGTCTTCGCTCATGTTTTGTTTACTTGGGAAATTAAACACATGAATCCTTCCTCTGATTCCCAGCTTTGCCTCTCTCTCTCTCTCTCTCTCTCTCTCTCTCTCTCTCTCTCTTTGTACATAGTGGTTTTCTGTCAAAATGAGTCCGGTATCTATATAGCTGGTTCACTTAAGGTAGGTTCTTGTACGAACCCTGTGCTTGCGTAACGTTTGTTTGGCGGCAGCTGATTGGCTTGTACCGGGAGGTAGGGAGTTTTCCCCAGCCACAATCAGCGGTGCCACACAAACGTCCGTAGGCACAGGGCTCACCCAAGAATCTACATTAAGTGAAACAGCAATAACTGCGCATTCCTTGAAACTTCTTAAACATCATTATGCTTCGACTAGCTTTAGAAATTAGATCCAATTGCTTATGAGGTAGAGGAATTGCGAGGAAGGCAACATCACAGAGGACATATGAGGCGAGGAAACAGTAGACTGGAGAAAGTGACGGGATGTGAAAGTAGAAAGTCCTTAAGACTTTCAGAGAAAAATAGGCATAAAACAAAGACGTAAATTGAGAGAGAGAGAGAGAGAGAGAGAGAGAGAGAGAGAGAGAGAGAGAGAGAGAGAGAGAATTAATGGTGTGTAATAAGGAGGTATAACAGTGCATTCTCATCCTACTGCCATTAAGATAAAACCAGCGTTGGTAAATGCAGGAAAGAACAAATTTAGTTTGTTGATATTTCAAAGCGAACCGAATATCACCAGATAATCGAAGGTGTGGATTTATGAAAATGTAGCTTGAAGCTTTTTTTAAGTTCAGCTAAAAGGTAATATTTTGTTTTTAAGTTTAGCTACAAGGTAATTTTTTGAATTTTTTTCTCCTTCCAAAATATGAATCAATGATAGAAGACGTTTTGGAAGCAACCATCTCTCTCTCTCTCTCTCTCTCTCTCTCTCTCTCTCTCTCTTTCAAAGGGATGTAGT
>NC_087209.1:12041017-12043517 GCF_015104395.2 Macrobrachium nipponense | reverse complement strand
ACCGTAGACTTTCTTCGGTATCAGTAAAATGAACGACTAATGATTTTATGTGACAGACTCACTGCGTTTTCGGTTAATTTTAGATATATATTCACCGATTCCCAGTTTATTGTGTAATGAACGCTCGGCGGGCTATTAGGAAAGTTATGATGAACCATCAGAAGTCCATGGACCATCAGTTGGAGAGAACCTGTGTTCCAAGGCACTTTGATCATTTCGGCTAAATTGCATTATCCATTTACTATTAAGGAAGAGGACGATAATATGATTCTCATCTCTCAAATTCGAATGAAACCGAAGATATCGAAATTGTTTAGTTTTAAGTTATTATGATCATGTTTGGCCTAATGTTAGACTACTTAGGAATACAGGTAAATTTAATTCATAACCTTTAATACTCGAAGGCTGTTAAAAACCTTTTAGGGAGAGTATTCGTGTAAGAATTAAAATGGAGGGAGAGTTCTCGTGTAAGAAATAAAAAATTGGAGGGAGAGTATTCATGTAGAATTAAAAAATGGAGGGAGAGTATCATGTAAGAAATCAAAAATGGATAGATAATTTCTTAGTAAAGGACGTTTGCGTTTCATTTTCAAATTGCTGATATCTTTAGATCCTTTAGCAGGAAACATAATTCAGTTTTAAGGTAAAGACTGATCAATTGGCATCAGTCCTAAATTGGTGGTTCAGGTGCCACGAAATTTTTGCATGCGGTCGTTTTGAGTTATATTTTGTTATCGTTTATGTATTTTAGTTATATTTTGTTATCGTTTATGTATTTTCCCTTGAGTGCATCTTATGAGTACAGAAATATGCATTCTCTATGATCACTGAATCTGTGATGATAAAATGCAGGTTTTGATTAGTCTCTTATCAACTCGTGGTGGATTTATTGTCAAAATTTATGTACTTTTCATTAAGTGTCCTGTCCACTTTTGATATAAAAGTGCTCGTGCGCACACACTATGTGCGAGCACGCTGTCATTCTAAGCGTACATTATTGTTCTTGCTAATTTTTTTATGTAAACTCGTACGTTTACGTCACCTGATCAGCATTAAACACAAAAATTCATAACGTATTAATAAACATTATTTATGTGTTAATAAATTTTTAATTATTAGAGTGGCAGTGAGCATTCGGTTTAAGGTTAAAATGTATTTTTTTCCAGAAAATACAAGTCATTATGTTCCCAGAGCCAGTGACGAAAAAATCCAGTCTTCGGACTGAAGGAAAAGGATGAGCGTTGTGAAACTTGAAGGCCGGGGGGGGGGGGGTTCGGAGAGAGATAGAATGTTCAATAAAAGAATAATGGATTTTGATTTTTAGGGAGGAAAATTTAGGCTGGTAAAACGAGAGGGATCGGGTGGTTTCTCCTTCGTAACTAGAAACGAATTAGATTACTCAAGGTCAGGATGAGAATAAGTCCGGAGGAAACTGGAACCTTACTAAGATAAAAATAAAACTCGTGTTTGCCAACATTATTGAAGTCAACTGACAGAGGGGAAGTCAAAAGTGAAAAAAGAAAGGTCATCCTACTTCTCCTTCTTCTTCTTTGCCTTCAGCTTTTCCATTTCTATATGGGGTCGGTTGTTTCGTCAGCTTGCTTTCTCCATCTTGCTCTCTTATACCCCTTTCCTTCATGTCATTCAGTGATTTATCTTTACACCTGAACTTTGGCCTTCCCCTCCCTCTTCTGCTTTCCACCTCCATGTTCATAACCCTCTTACATACGTGCTCATCTTCTCTCCTCATGACATGACCAAACCATTTGAGTCTTCTTTCCTGAGCTTTTTTTGAAACCTCCAATACTTTGACTGTCCCCTGATCAATTCATTCCGGATCTTATCTCTTTTTGTGACACCAAACATCCACCTCAGCATTCTCATCTCGGCCACTTCCATTCTTCTTTCTTGTTCTTTCTTTATTGCCAAGTCTCTGCCCCATAGAGCATGGCTGGTCGAACTACGCTTTTATTAGAAAAAAAGAAAGGGCATCATCTCGTACATTTTTGTATGCACGGCAGTGTGCTTCATTAGATATAACCTTTTAATATAAATCGTGGTCAGATTGCAAATAAATTCAAAGGAAATTGGAACCTTATGTAAGATCTAACCAATGTGTTTGGAAAAATGATTGAAGTTAATGACATTCGGGAAATATAAACGGGGTCTATCAATATTTTGTTTCATTGAGACATGAACGTAGCTAAGTTTTTTTTTTTTTATTTACATGTAAAAGCAATTGTTTTAATGATCATTGAAGTTAATAACAGAAAAGAAATAAATAAAAAGAGCTTTATCAACATTTTGTACAATTCTCTGTATGCTCTGCGGTAAGTTTAATTTAGCCATAAACGTTGCTAAGTAGATTTTTTTTTATGTACAATTCAGTTGTTATAAAGGTTATTGAAGTTAATGACAGAGAGGAAATAAGAAAATTATACAAGTTTCATCAACATTTTATGTATATTTTTTTTGTATGGCGGTGGATTTAGTTTAGACA
>NC_087209.1:12033517-12036017 GCF_015104395.2 Macrobrachium nipponense | reverse complement strand
TATCCTTTTGATAGTGTGGGTACCATATCATATTGCAATATTCAAGTGGACTACGAACATATGTTTTATAAAGCATAATCATGTGTTCAGCTTTTCTTGTTTTGAAATGCCATAACAACATTCCCATTTTTGCTTTACATTTTGCCAATAGAATTGCTATTTGATCGTTGCATAACATGTTCCTATTCATCATCACACCAATGGTCTTTAACGCTTCTATTTGTGATTGTCTCATTATTAGGTCCCCTATATGCATATAGCTTTCCTTCTCTGTCTCCATAGTTTATTGATTCAAATTTATCAGAGTTAAATACCAATCCTATTTTACCTCTGCCCAATCATATAACTTTCGTTAAGGTCTCTTTGTAGAGCGTTCCTATCTTCATCACAAGTAATTTCTCTACTTATTCTTGTGTCATCGGCGAAACTACTCACTACCGAGTCCTTAACATTACTGGTCTATGTCTGCAATCATAATAACAAACAGTAATGCAGCTAACACCGTACCTTGTGGCACACCGGAAATTACCTTAGCTTCATCCGATTTCTCATCGTTTGCAATAACTATCTGTTTTCTGTTGTGTAAAAATTTCTTTTAACCATCTTCCTACTTTATCCACTATATTATGTTTTTCTGATTTTCTTTGCTAATATATTATGGTCTACCTTTCAAAAGCTTTTGCAAAGTCAGATAAACCAACTGTGTTTCATTTTTTCCGCTTTTCATATTTTTCGATATGTTTTCACGGACTAACAGTTGGGTTGTGTACTTTTTTCCGGTTTGTACGAAAACCATGTGTTCTATATTAAACAGATTATTTTTAGTTAAATGTTTCATAATAGTTTCTTCATTACCCTTTCATACACTTTCATAATATGTGATGTTAGACTCATAGGCCTATATTACTTGCCTCTAGTCTTGATCCACTTTTGAACAATGTAGGGTAATATAGCTAATTTGTGCTCATCATAAATCGTGCCTGTATCTACACTTTGTCTTAATAATATTGCAAGTGGCTTTGCGATAGAATGAACTACTTTCTTTAACAAAATAGCAGGAACTCCATCAGGCCCTGCTGCAGCTCCATTTTTAATTTCATTAATAGCCTGCACAATATCAGCTTCATTAATATCTATGTCAGCTAAATATTCACTATTTTCGTCCCTTCCTTCTATATCATTATCTTCATTATCTATTCTAGGGGTGAATTCTCTCTTATATCGTTCTGCCAATATGTTGCCAAATTTCCTTTTTTTCATTCGTTAATCTCCCTTCATTCTTAGAGGGCCTATTTCTATTCTTCTTTTATTCATCTTTTTCCGGCGTATGAGTTATATAGTTTTGGGGTTTTGCTTGATATTTATTTGGGTTTTTTCTTTCAAAGTTCCTCCCGTTTTTCATTTTCTTTTGATTGTATAATCTTTTGTTCTGCATTTTCTATTTTACTTTTTAGTTCTATAACTTTCCATGCATTTTTTTTCTTTTGCAAGACCTTTTTTCCACTTTCTGATTTTCTGGAACAAGATCCTTCTGTCTCTTGGTATGTATGACTGATGTTTACTTTTCTTCTTCGGTATATATTTCCACTATTTTCTGTAAATATTTTATAATATCTCTTTATTTACCTTAGTCATCACTTACGAAAATGTTCTTCCAATCTTTGTTTATTCTTCATTATTTTGGACATTTTATATTTTTACTGTAGAAGTTGTATTTTCCATATCCTTCCCACTTTTTCATTTCTTGCTTATCTCTGTTTTCACTTGCTTTGGAATGGACTGTTAATTCTATGACATTATGGTCTGAAATACTCGCATTATAAACTATTATTTCTTTAACATAATTCACCTCGTTCACAAATACTAGGTCTAAAGTATTTTTCCTTTGTTTTGTTGGCAGGTGATTTGATTTGTTGAATGTTGTATTCTAGTAGCATATCTAATAGCTTTGCGAATTGCCTCTTATCTTGCACTACTATTACTCTCTTTTTATATGTATAAGTACAACCACAATCTCCATTCGTTCTTTCCAGTCTACGAAAAGGAAAGTTAAAGTCTCCAGATAGGAGAATAGTCCAGTCCTTGTGATTTCTACATATATCATCCAATTTTTCTATTATTAAGTCAAACTCTTTAGTATTAGGAGGTCTATATATTACTAAGTTTCATTAATTTTTCAGATTCAAATTCTACCGCTATTAGTTCACATTCTGAGTTACTATATTTCTATATATTTTTCTTGTTTTTTGTCTTTCCCATATATTGCGGTTCCCCTTGATTCCTATTTTTTCTATCTAATCTATAAGTTAGAACCTTTTATTTTTGATCATCACTCCCAGTCTCTTGGGAATACAAGGTTTCACTTATATTCATTATATCTATTTTCTTTTCAATTTGGGTTAGTTCTTCTAAGTACTCTATTTTTCTTTTTGAGTTACTCGTAACTAAACCCTGCGCATTCATCACTATGATGGTTTGCGTGTTTTCTCCTTCATTTAAT
>NC_087209.1:12026017-12028517 GCF_015104395.2 Macrobrachium nipponense | reverse complement strand
GATTTATCTGCGTCATTCATATCCTCCTCATGCTTCTGATGACATTGCTGCTGGGAAGTTATATTAAATAGGATTTTCGAAGTGAATTTACTCTCTTGCAGCTGGGGCGAGGGATCCTTGACTTCGCTTCGTAGTATCCCCACCAGAAGTACTGGGAATGCAATGCAAATTCATTCTTCTGATATTGATTTTTCTGCTTTGCTTGGTTTTCAGTTGAAGCAAACGAAGTAAGGCAAGAAGCTTCGTTAAAATTTTAAATATGCTTCCATCCTCATTTGATTGTTAAAGCCGTTAATGTTTTCTAATTTTATCGGTTTTACCTAAGACTCATTAACTCTTGTTCACGTTTGGGAAAGCTTATTACATGTTTTAAGTATAAATATTGGTACTTTGCAAGTCGGTCAGGGCTAACTTTTTTTTTTTTTTTTTTTTTTTTTTTTTTTTTTTTAAGTCTTCACCGGGACCAGCGTGCCTACATACGTGTAGATTTATATGGCAATGTTATTCATATCGCTTAATGTATTGGAGTAGTTTTCTGTCTTTTGTGGTAAACAACATGTCTACCCTGATTATAAGGTTATTAACCGTCCTTTCATTGACGTGTATTTCTATCAACGCGACGTATCGTCTCAGATACACTGCTGTCATTTTGTCATCATTCCTCATTTCCATTTCAGAATCGGTAAAGGAATATATCATTAAATTATCTTGAGTTATTTACATTGTGTTTACGTATCCTAGAAAGTTATTTTGGACTAAGCTCATTTATGTTGAATTATTGATTTGTAGAAATTTGTAAGTCAAATGTATCAGAATATAGCCTAAGTTACTTTGATCTTGTAAAGTTTTGAAGAATTGTTTTATAGCTCTTACAAAGTATAGTATTTCGAAAGACTCCACATGGAAAAACATTATATTTTTGAATCACGTTTATATCATGAAAATGACGCTCATGCTTTTTTGAAGTCAGTTATTACCAAGAAGAAATTGTGGTTTTCATGTGTTTTTTTATTTAATTTTATCTTAATACTGTTCCTGTTGGACGACTGCATTACCGAATTATAGTAGCTTAGGTCTGTCGGCCTAGATGGACCAGTTTGTGTGTGTGTTAGCGGTTCTTTGAAAATGTAAGAAACATATTTTGACTTTTTCCTTTTTAATTATATAATATTTGACTACCATCAGAGCTGGGAACCCATATCATCTTATTTAATGAGGTTGATTCAGGAACTGTTGCAGTTTTTTGCAGAAGGAAGCGTAAATTGGGCAGAGTTATCGAAAAAACTCAGAAAATTTAGTTTTTGTGGTGTGAAATTGAAAACGGAAACAAGAATGATGGTTTGTGGGTAACTATGCTATCGCATAAGCAGGATTTTTGCAGTCAGCTTATCCCTCACTACTCACTGGTGATTATTTTTCCCAAGTGTATCCTGACTGTTAGACATTACTGACATATAAGAGCTGGTCTTGATGGCAAGGGAAAAACCCTTCGGACGTATATAACTGCACTTTTATTTCTGCTTTCATAATTATTAAAACCAGTGTCCCTCATTGCTCTCTCTTATTTTAATTTTTTCATTATTCCATTTTCGTCTAATTCCATGCTCCTAATACCCATCTGTCCGCTCGTCACAGTTTACCCAGAGTTTAAGCAAATATGCATTGCAAATTGACTCATTCCTCAGCTGCTGGACGACGAGCCGCGTGAGGAAGTTTGCCAGTTGAATTAGCGTATCGGACCTGAGATGACGCCGACGTGCGAGTTGGATAATGCGGTTGGAGTGAGGGTAAACTTTGCTTGATGGGATTGCTTTTTGCTTTGATGACGATCGGGAAAAAAGTCTCAATTTTCATTTTTGTATGGTTTTTATTTTTTTATTTTTATTTTTGCCTAGAAATAAAAGGTGTCTTATTTTTTTGTATTTTAAATTTCGAATATTTTCTGTTTCTGAATAATGATGTTTTAGATTAGCTGACCTTATGCCAGCACGGGCTCTTGCTCAGAAAATGTCTACGGTTGCGTTAACGAAGTACCAATATATTTCTGTTTCCCTGGATGAGAGAGCCAATGTCAATACTGGTTTTAATGGCGGTTCGATTGTACTCTTTTTCTTGTTTTCGAGGATATTATTGCTGGAAAATTTATCTATCCTCTTGATATACGAAACGATATTCTTAGACGAGAAGTAATGGATGATTTATCTTGCTGAGAAAAACGACATCATAAGGATTCGATTATATTTTCTTAAGCAGGTTTTACTACTGATGACGTTCATAGCTGTGTTAAATAGTTTTGTATAGTTATTATTCCACTTGCTCATTGTACCAGTATCTGGAAATCTTATTCATCTTACTTAGATAGGAGAGCTGCATATATTTTTCAGAGGTCTTGCCTTATAAAAGCCAATAGACTATTTAGGTAATATCGTGTTATTAAGTTCTATAATTCAAAATATTTCCCATGCCGTTTTTCTTAGTGTTTTTTTCGGCTGTAATTTAA
>NC_087209.1:12018501-12021001 GCF_015104395.2 Macrobrachium nipponense | reverse complement strand
TAAAATGCTATTATAAATAGTGCATCCTTGATAAATTTCAGAGCAATACCATCAGATCCGCATGCGTTCGAGTTATTTAAATCCTTAATAGTTAATATAACCGTCTCACAGTCTACTGGAGAAGGTTTGAATCCGCCTGGATTATCTAGATTTATTGACCAATGACTTAGACTCAGAGCCTTATTTGTTGATGTCACCTGCTGAGTCGCCTCGTAAGTTTGTTTTCCTATATTCGCAAAATACTCATTAAACTCTTCCGCTTTAGCTTTAATATCCTCTCTGTTTTCAGATATTTGTGCTTCGCTGCTAACAGTATGAAGCATTTTTTTAACTACTTTCCAAGTTTTACGATAGTTATTTCTTGTATCTTGGAATTCTTGTCTGTAGAGTTCTTTTCTACTAGAGTCTATCATGACTTTTACTTTTTTCTTCAATTCTTTGAAACTTTCTGCCAGTAGTACAACATCTCTTTGGGCTTTAAGATTTCTCTGCACGAGATCTCTTGCTTTCATCGGTTATCCAGGGGACAGGGGGTCGTTTGATTTAATTAGTCACCATTGGAGGACATTTGTCAATGCAAGAAACAAATACTTCAGTTAAAATAAACACCTGGCAATTTACATCATCAGTGTTTAGTATTTCATTTAACAGGGCGACTTTATTTAGTAACAAGTTGCATAGTGACTGAGAAGAGTAATTTTTTAGACATCGATAAGTTTTAAAGACAGGTTCTCTTTTTGGTTTATGCAGATTTAGAGTAGCAGTAATTGCCTCGTGGTCTGCTATTGGGCAGGGGACAACATCAAAGTGCTTAATCATATCAGTTCCATTAGTCATCAATAGGTCAATGAGCGTTGCAGAATTACAAGTAACACGAGTAGGCTTGTTAATGATCTGATGAAGTTTGGCGTTATGTATAATTTTCTCCATTTTATTTCCTGCAGACAACAAATTATCATTAAAATCACCAAATATAAAAATTGGCTTGTTACGTAAAACGGCTTTTTTAAAAGTCTAAAATGTAACTGAACGAAGTTGCATCCGCTTTGGGGTGTCGATAGACGCAGCCAATCACAATGGAGGGCAACTTCCGATGTTGAACAGATACCCATATGTCTTCGATTCCTTCAACTCTTTCGATATTCATTTTTATTTCGGTCACTCTTAGATAATCCTTAACATATAAACAAACACCTCCACCGCGGCCTCGATCATAACGAAACATCTTATATAAAGGAATATTTACAAAGGCATCATCCATACACGGAAGAAGCCATGTCTCACTGACACATAAAACATCCACCTCCAAATCCATTAACACAGTCCCTATTTCATTCTTATGGCATAACAGTGATTGCGCATTTAGATAAAAAATATTCACAAAATCTCTTGATTTATTACAGTTACCTTCTACGGCGCATTCTTCTTGGCCATTAACCTAAATGACATAGCTATTACATAATTTGCTCTTGTGACCAAATGCATTGCAGTTATTGCATTTAATCTTATGATCAAACCTGCAGTTTGATACTCTGTGGTTAAACTCTCCACAATTATAACAGCCAAATCTATTAACACTTCCTTGCTTTAAATTTCTTGAGCTATTTATGCTGTGGTAGTTTTTGGAGGGTCTGCGTATTTCATCCTTACTATGGTAATCGGTGAGGTTTGCCTTATTTCCATTTGTTGTTACCTGATTTCGGGGATACAAAGGCGTACGCCTTTGCTGGTGTGTATTTGCATTATTAAAGTGACTAGATGGCAATTTGGGTTTGTAGGTTGCATTGCTTCAAAAACCCACATTGTTTTTTCAGTACAGAAAGCAGTCGTACTACCCCCATCCTATTCAAAAATATTCCGGAATTTTTATTTCCTTCCTTAAAACATAGTTCATCAATGTCTCCCGTGCCAAATTTGAACATTAAATTCGTCTTGACTACTGAAATCCCATTAGCATAACACCATTTTATCAATTTTACATTGTACTCTTCTATAACAGATTTTAGATCAAGATTCAAAGATGGCACAGGCTCACATACGTTTATTACAATGCTGTCATTTTTATCTTTCAGTTTAGTGACTAGAGAACCCAATTTATCTAATACAATATCTACATTTCGATTTTCCATCAAGTCGTGTATTCCGCAATATATAATACACTTATCTGGAGTCCAAGAAAGTTTCTCATCTACCCAACATTTGTCAAAATCCTTAAACGTAGCCTCTGGTATAGTTCTGATAGCACAGTCGTCCTCAAAATCCGTCTTCTTGATATCACTCAAACTTTCGTCGCCAATCAGTAGAATTTTTTCACCTGATGCATACGGCACATTCGATCTTCTCTCCTCTCTCTCCCGAACCTGCTCTTCCAACGAAGAGATACGATCATTCAGCTTGTTAATGGTTACGTGAGCTGATTTTATTGCAGTGTTCAATTCTTCTATTTCCTGGTCTTTCTTATACATGAGCTCTCTTATTTCCTCTACCTCTAATTGGATTT
>NC_087209.1:12003501-12016001 GCF_015104395.2 Macrobrachium nipponense | reverse complement strand
TGTCTCAAGTATATATTCCTAGAACAAGATCATATAGAGAGTCGACCCCTGAATATGGTACAGTTAACTAAGTATTTCCTAAAACATGTATAAAATATCGACTGAATATTTCACATGTAACCAAGTATTAGTAGAACAAGATAATACGGAATTTCAACCGATGAATATGTTATTCTTACCAATATTACCTCAAAACTTTTACTTAAAGTCTACTGAATATTTTAACCTTAACCAAGTATATATATCCTAGAACCTTTCCATAGTAATTCACCAAAATCCTAATTTTGTTAAATCAATTACAGAAAATTCTATCGCACTTTCTTCCCATTTCATATCAAAAATTTTCTGCCTGAATAAACAACAATCACATTTTTCCATATTCCACTGAAATGCTGAGGCGGCCGCTTTCCCTTTTATCCAAGATAAGCCTTCCCCCCCGCCGCCCCCCCCCCAAAAAAAAAATAAAATAAATAAATAAAATTATATAAAAAAAAGACGCTCTGGCTTTGAGGAGTTTGGATGACTGATTTCCCTCTCGCGTTCCTTATTCCCACCCCTCTCCCCACCTAACCCACCCACAACCCTTTCCAGAGATGATACTAATGGCCGACCCCAGGGGAATTCGACAGGAATGTTCGTCTCTCCTCTTCTTCTTTCATTTTCGATGGCAGACTTCGACCGGAGGGAAATTGGCTTTCTTAGAGTTTCCCCTGTCAAGGCATTGTAAGGAAAAGAGGTTATTTGCATAATTCTTCCTTGAATGAAAATGTACTAGAGATGGAAAAAAAAAGTATAGAAGGAGTTTAATTGGCTATCTAATGAATGGAACTGATAAAAAATCATTTCCAAAATTTTCTTTTTAATGAGCCATCTATACATACCCAGTACTATAGTAGACTCACATCAACCGTGCATCTGATGTCTAGGCCAGGCCCTTACGACGCTCCTGATTGGTTGTTGATAAGACAATGACAGGGCTGGAAACTCTCAGTCTCTCTGGAGAGTTCACACAGGCATGATGAATGTTCCACCTCTCCTGATAGAAACTTTTGATAGACGTATCCCTCAGGAGAGATGGAAAATAGATCCTACCCATGTGAGACTGACAGTTTCCAGCCCTGTAATTGGCTTATCAACAGCCAATCAGGAGTGCCGTAAGGGACTGGACTAGGCATCAAATTCACGGTTGATGTGAGTCTACTATAGATGAGGGGACCATTGCAAAATAAATTTCCT
This sequence comes from Macrobrachium nipponense, assembly GCF_015104395.2. NCBI lineage: Eukaryota > Metazoa > Arthropoda > Malacostraca > Decapoda > Palaemonidae > Macrobrachium > Macrobrachium nipponense. The sequence goes on along the minus strand of NC_087209.1, from coordinate 12,014,765 downwards.
GCACTTGGAATTCTAGGATATTTTTACATTTCAGACGAATACAAAAAAACATCATGATTTCAGACGAATACAAAACACACCATGATTAAATTTGATTACTAAAATAAAGAAATGGAATAAATGTGGATACTGTATGATTAAAGATATTCCCTCGGATCTCTAAATACGGAGGGTTTCAATATACTTCCAGCTGAGGACATATTTCTTTATTAACATGCTGGTTCCTGTCTAAAAAGTTATACGAAATATTAGAAAATAAAGTAGGCTACATAAAGGCATCGTCCAGTAGTTAGTAGTGATGGGAGAATTGCGTGTGACAGTCGGGAAGGGAGGCGGAGGCATTCACGACTTATATTGCATCTAAAGAAACATGCATCACGAATATATATATATATATATATATATATATATATATATATATATATATATATATATATATATATATATATATATATATATGTGTGTGTGTGTGTGTGTTTGTGTGTGAGTGTGTGTGTGTGTGTGTGTGTGTGCACATACATACATGAATAAATTATATAGTATTATAATATGTATATATAAAATATATATATATATATATATGCTATATATATATATATAATATATATATATAGTATACTATATATATATATATATATATATATATATATATATATTACAATTATACACACATATACTATTTATACAAACACTAAACTACAATTTAAACTTGAGTTTGATATATAAATATCACGGGAATACGAAAATTTCTTATATATATATTTATATATACATATGTCACAAAAAACTCCCCGGCGAATGCCACGGCATCTTTGCCTGTGACTCGAAGCCCTCTGTCAAAATCCCTCCGATAGGCTTGGGTATGAACCTATTTAACAGAAAGAGGCACACACGCACATACGAACACACAGTTCGATAGCGCCTCGCGGTTCTAGCTGCATCCAGTTTCCCAAAGGCACTTTGAGAAGAGTGCATAAACTGTCGTGCATTGACTTCCTGAACTAAGCATTTTCATCTCACGCCATCCCAGAAACTCATTGATCAGCTACTCTCAGGTCGTTACCTCTGCACTGTTCTCCACATTCCATAGGTCATAGAGAACGCATATTATTAATCAAAACCCCTAGGCCTTACATATATATATATATATATATATATATTATATATATATATATATATATATATATATATATATATATATATATATATTCATTCCCTACTGTTTCATTTGCACAAACGCCTTATAGTGTATATATTCCCGGAAAAAAAAGAAAAAAAAAAGCAAAGCAATTCCCCAGAATCCACGTTTTTCCCGGTGACGCGTTTGAACCCCCAACAGGCTCTGACGTGGAAAGCGTTCGCTTTCTATGGATCGGATGAAAAAGAAAATGCTGATCAAAAACTTACCGTTGCCACACAAGCTTGTTTACGACGCTTCCGGGCACAGTATTTCAGGAAGCGTTGAGAAAAAAAAAAAGTTGCGGTTAACGTGAATTGAATACAAAAAATGTGGGTAACATGAATTGTATGAAAAAAATGTGGTTAACAAGAACTGAATGAAAAAAAAAATCGGTAACATGAATAGAAGGGGAAGAAATTGTGGGTAAAATGAATTGAATAAAAAAAAATGGGTAACATGAATTTTATGAAAAAATATTGTGGATAACGTGAATTGGATGAAAAAAAAAATTGTAGTTAATTAGAACTGAATGAAAAAAATTCGGTAACAGGAATTGAAGGGAAAGAAATTGTGGATTACATGAATTCAATGGAAAAATGTAGGTAACGTACTGAATGAAAAAAAATTGTGGGTAACATGAATTGAATGAAAAAAAAATGTGGGTAACATGAATTGAATGAAAAAAAAACTGTGGTTAACAAGAACTGAATGAAAAAAATTTGGTAACAGGAATTGAAGGCAAAAATATTGGGGGTAACATGAATACAATGAAAACAACATAGTAGGCAACATAGATTGAATGAAAAAAAATTTGGGTAACATGATTCGAATGAATAAGAAAATGTGGGTAACATGAATTAACTCAATAAGAAGTTGTGGGTAACATGGATTTGATAAAAAAAAAAGTGGTAACACGAAGTGAATGAATAAGAAATTGTGGGTAACATGAATTGAATAAAAAAAAGTTGTGGGTAACATGAAATGAATGGAAAAAATTGTGTGTAACATGAATTGAATAAAAAAAAAAATTGTGGGTAATATGAATAAAAAAAAATGTGGGTTAAATTGAATTTTAAAAAAATTTTGTAACATGAACTGAACACTTCAGTAGATTGGTGCCTCTAAAGCATAGGTATTTCATGAAATTTATGAACTTTTAAACATAAGTTTGATACAAAAAGAAACCTGCTTATCCCTGCTGAATATTTCACCTGAATCTTAATAAAAATGGACAATTTATTTCGTCATAAAAAATTACAAAAAGGTGTCGTCTCTGTAAACTACAGGCTGTTTTGAAATGTGATAAATTTATCACTAATGTTATTCCCGAAGATTTAAGAAATTCATACAACACTGTAACTGTAGTGAGATCATTTTATATTACTAGGTTCGACTAGCTTAAGATAATTAAGATAATCTGACCTGCGTGTGCGAACAAAGAATGTATTTACAATGTATTTTGTAAATACGTGTAAATGTATTTTGTAAATATAATTTGCATTGTATTTACAAAATAAAACCTATCTGGCCTTTAGAAATCACCATCCTTCCTTCAGTAAAAAAAAAAAAAAAAAAAAAAAATAGCAAGCGGTATACCCCATCACTTTCCCTGGTAATATATACACCCTTTCTTCAATCATTTTCTACTTATTCTAAGAACCTTCAGCAATTTGTTTTCATTTTACTTTGCCATTTAGTGCCTCATACCAACCAAATAAACCAACCAGGATTATCTTAATATGTAAACAAAACCCAATCTTTTGGACCCATGAATAAACTATACGCAATATAAAAAAAAAAATCACCCATTTTGAAGTTCCTGTCTACTGCTGTTCTTTAGATTCTCCTACTGACGAATAATTGAACATTCACCTACTGACGAATACACATGAATGGAAGTTCGAGACAAAGTCCTATCTTTCACACACACACACAACAGTCGAGGGACTGGATACCACTGAATTCTTGTATAACTTTAGTTCCATACAACCAGTAAGGCTAGTTCATTCCCCTGTTAATCATTTAATTCCTAACTGACCCGCTGACCTGTTTAATTATTTAGCTAAGATTATCCCTAACAGGAAACTGATATAGGAATAATCTATCATTGTTCATAATCCAAATCGACGTTTTTCAATTTCAATTATTAGACAAATCCTGGAGAGGAGTCTCATCATAAAAGAACAAAATGGCTTGGAAGACGTTACCGAGACCATCTGATTCCCGGAACCTCGTAGAATTGGCGATTCCAATTATTCCGGAATCTTTACGGGAATGAAAAGCTGCTCCTGCATTGCTGGGTAATGTACCGAGGAGGTCATCGTTTAACATGGCTCTTGATTAGATACCATCATATCCCCTAATCTTGGAGAGTACGAGAAACATTGTTAAACGGGCTAAGGCGTCTTCGAGTCTGTTCTATTGATAATATGACTAATAATCTTCGCAATATACCTTCATCAACGAGGGTAGAGGAGAGAGACTGAACATGCGATGGTTTAAAGTGGAGGAATAAGCAGATTATCGCAGTCGGGTAAATGCGACACTGCCGTTGATTAATAGCATCTCATCTCCATAATTCTCTTTCTCAATCTACATTGTTTTTTTCATAGCAAAATTACTTCTCGCTTCAGTGTACGGTTTCTGAGACCTTATGGCGTGATCTCTTTCTCTGAAAACTTTGCAGACACTAGTACTTATATTTATCAGTTTCTATACAGTTCTGTTTTCTTCGACTGCTATACAATTAACAGAAAACAGTGACTTCCCTATAGCTTCACTTCATTCTTATTCCCTATCTCAACTGTTCTTCCAACGTTTTATCCCCTAATAATGACATTGCTTCGGTCTCGTTTACCTTAATTCAAAATACAATTACCTTGGCTGACTGATTGATTGATTGCGAGTCACCTGGCACCGCGAAAGCCAGGGCCACTTTACTTATTATTATTTTTCTACCCCGTAATATTATGTATCTTATCACACTGCCATCCGGATCTCTCACCCTTCTTGCATATCTACTTTATTCGTTAATGTTTATCCCTCTTCGCCGAGAGCATTTCGCATTCTCTCATTCTCTCTCTCGTTCCCTTAATCGCATTCATAGCTTTCGCTTTCTCTTAAATGCTTCGCTGCCCCATTCACTGTCAAGTGGCGCTTTCTGCACAATGGCTAACACTTCATGATTCGTATGTATAAATGAATAGTTTCGAAGGGTTAGTTAAACGTGATCCCCGAATTCTTCAGCGAATTCTATTCTCTGTGTGGTCTCACTTATGAGAGCAGTTTCTGCGAAGATGGTATTCTGTGCGTAATCTCGCATATAAGATGCAGTTTTCCAAGAATTCTATCCTAAGCAAAATCTCACATACGATATTAGAGAGAGGAGAGAGAGAGAGAGAGAGTGCGTTGGATCCCAAGCATTCTATCCTCAGTAAAATCTCACATTCGAGATTGATTCTTCCTAATAGACAATTGATAGACAACTTGACAATGGAGGACCTAGCTTTGAGAGAGAGAGAGAGAGAGAGAGAGAGAGAGAGAGGAAGAGGGGGAGGCATGCCACTGAGGAGCTGCCTTACTTTGACCCCTTTTGACTATATCGGCAAGATGTGACATAATATACACACGAAGAGACACGCATATCTACGTTCAGAAGAGCTAACATCAAGAAATTGCCTGAGCCCTGACACGGCCGCTGAATCAAAAACAATCTGTATCAAAACATTTCACCTTAAACACTGACCTTCTTGTAATGACCGATGTGTTAGCTTTCACAGTCGGTTGATTCTACATTCGTACAGCGATTGGATTATGGCCCTGACCTTTCTCCCCCAAATTAAATAAATACAAAGTTAACAAAATTTTTTATAGTCCTGTCCAGTATATCCAATTATTTTTCCCTATTTCTGGTGCATGAATAACAAATGCTGCCTATGTAATACAAACATGAAAACCTTCACAGAGAGAGAGAGAGAGAGAGAGAGAGAGCTTACCTTACAGTTCGTTCGGGTTTCCCCATTCCGGTATATTTTGCATCTTCCAATCTTGGATGGTCTGGGATGAGAGAGAGAGAGAGAGAGAGAGAGAGAGAGAGAGATCCCCTAAACTACAGTAATGTTTGTCGCATATATTACCAGACTTTGACTTTCCTTTCTGATGGACAAGTTGAAAAAGTTTGATCTAAAACGACATCTCTGCTAAAGCAATGGTGTTGCAACTGTATTCCTAGAGCGTTACGGACAATTCAATTAACCCCAGCATCTATACACCGAGTTAATAGATGCCATTACTCACAATGCAGGCTGTAATTATTGTTGACGTAAATACTGCCATTACGGCAAAAGTGTTTATTACTTTCATCGATCCAGCGACATGCAGCTTACAATTAATCTGACCCTGCAAGCATATCGAAACACGTCAGGTAATCTACTTTCACCTAAATATAAATAACCTTCCATTTTCTCACGCAATTCCTTTCTTTTGTCCTTTCTCTTTCGTACTCTGAATACTTACGCCGTCTGTCATTTTCTTCCGTGAACGCACTTGTTACTTCAGTGGTGAAATATTTCTTGCTTTCAAAGGTAAAAGAAATTTTATATCCCCAGCCCTGGCACGCAAGTTTTCCAATTGCTATGGCCTTTAAACACAGCCTTGACAATATTGCCTATTCGCGTAAATGATGATGGTGAATATCTGTCTTCCCTTTCTTGGATGTAGAATTTACGATGTTTCCGGAAAATATAAGTTATCCACATAACAGAAGCGGAAGATTTCACAAATAAAATGTCGAACAAAGACGTGGTAGACTTCCGACTATATTTATTTTCTCAAATTTATTTACAATTTCCTATTCTTACCTCAGTGACAGTAACAGCTCCTGAAATAAAGGTAAGAGTAGAATTCTTTTTAAATATATATTTTGAAGAGATCAAGAATGATATTGCTGTCTAAAATCTAGCACTGGTCACTGACAAAAGATGTTATTGTGGTAAGAAGCTCCACTTAACAGGGAACGAAAAGACTGCTTCATAAAAGACAAGCAGGTTAAAGGATTCGGGAGGCACAAAGAGAGAGAGAGAGTTCCAAAATCAGTGTAGCAGTGAATGGAACACTGGACTTATTTACTGTCGCTAACGAAAATGACGGACGTCATCTTTAGAAGGTAGTAAAGTAGCCGTGACATACAAGTATGAGTTAAATCTTTAAAGTATGAACTAGTGTATGGATCTACTATAAACTTTAACAATAGCCGGGATATAATGACGGTTTTTATAAGGAAATGTGAATTACTGAGAATTTTTAGAAAATATAGATTACGCGTAATATCATTTTTAACAAAGGTATTTAACACTGTACTTCAATTTTTTTATTCTTCTGTATATATGATAAGTACTATGTAAATAATGTACAGAATTTGGTTATATTTTCAGAATAAAAGATTTTAAAAAAGTATTAGTGTGGCTTTACATAAGCTTGAACACCAACTACGCATGAAAAAAAAATGATTTAATGCTTTACGTCATTTTTATTTATTTATTCTTCTTTTTTAGCTTTTTTGTGTCATCTGACGTTTATTCATTGACATACGTGTTAAAGAAAAATGGTACTAAGCACGTTCCTTCTATAATTCCCCTTATCCTGCAGTCTAGCGTAATTAAATTTTCTAAATGCAACGCAACAAGATTTCTGATATTCTAAAGCAATACCTCCCGCGTTTCCCTTCATTCACGTCTATGCATGAAATCTGTCTTTGTATCAAGTCTGGATGAAATCCCTTTAACAGTATAGGACAGGCATTTACATGGTAAATGGGACAAACACAGCTACGGATCGACAGACAGACAGACAGACAGACAATCTCCCTTCATGCGCGTCTATTATTGATGGCGTAGCTTTGTACCCAGTTTGACCGGAATAACTCTCAACCAGGTATGAGGAGTTGCGATGTCAGTGTAGGCGTGACAGACACACTCATGGACGGACGGACAAACAGAAATACATAAAGACCGGCGAACGAAAGGACAATGGCAATACAACCTTAGTAAAAATAAAAATAAATAAATAAAAGTTATAGTTTTTCTGATTTTGTCATAAGGGGAGATAAATGAGCACGTGGGTCAATCAAGTTAAAATGGTTGTTTTATATTTATCTATCATTCTAAAAAAGTGAATTTCAAAAAGACTATCACGATGAGTTATTTTTTTTTAGCTATAACTGGCAACTCACAGAAGTTATTCAGGTTTTACCACCCTTCAATAGGCCTGGAAGACCTTTCTTTCATCCAACTTCACTTCCGACAAGGATGTTATGTTTGTTTTTGTTTGTTTGTATAGTGCTTTTACGTTGCATGGAACCAGTGGTTATTCAGCAACGGGACCAACGGCTTGACGTGACTTCCGAACCACGCCGAGAGTGAACTTCTATCACCAGAAATACACATCTCTCACTCCTCAATGGAATGGCCGAGAATCGAACCCGCGACCACCGAGGTGGGACGCCAACACCATACTAACCACGCCATTGAGGCGCTGCATCACGAAGATGAATCAAAATAGGCTAGGCGCATCTTCTTTTAGAAAAATGACTAAAATACGGACATCGTCACTGGTGTGGCAAATTGGCCTTCATCTTAATAACCTGTTCGAATGTTCAGCTACTTACTTTGTTTGTTTGTTTGTTTGTATGGTGCTTTTACGTTGCATGGAACCAGTGGTTACTTTGCCGATAGCGATTGGTTGTATTCTTTGTGTGTTTTGTGCTGCATTTGTTTACTTATGACGTCCCCAATGTACCCTTCCCTGCTGACTGCTGTAACTCTGTGGCGGGATCTAAGCTGAATAAAGCCTGAGTATTCGTTGAGGGACCTCGTTACTGGCAACAAGTGACTGGATTGCGGAAGAGATAAGATTGAAGGTTTAGAGGGAGAGGGGCCTTTTCATTCTCTCCATCTCTCTGTCTCTGTCTAGCAAGACATCGATCACGCTCCGATACCGCCACGAGTTTCGAAAACGTCTCTCGCCTACAATGACATAGGAAACATTGTGCAGGGAAAGTTTATGGTTAGGTAATTACCTCATTGCTTAGGATTAGTAGAGTTCTTTTCATAGTTATTTTTATTTTATCTATTCGGTCAGTTTCATCACATCTACGACTCTTCATTTGATATTTTAAGAAGCTGTATTTGCTTCGTAATATTTCAAAAATTTATTTTGCCGATTTACATCAATTTGTAAAGATCCATCCACAAAATGATGAAGTTAACTAAATTGACATCATGCATAATGGTTCCTATGATCGCTGCAATAAAAGATAAGGTTTAATGAAATAAGTGAGGCCGACACCATTTCAGTGATTAGGAATATCGCGCCGTCTTTTCATTCACTCCATTTTCCTTTGCACTTCGTCCTGGATAACACACAGATATCAAGTTGGCCACTACATGTTTTACAATGAAATATATGGTAATTCGTGCGTATTTGACGATTAATAACAATCAAACATATCTTACCACTAAAACAGATTGGCCATAAAAGCAACCACTTCTTATTTGGCGCGGACGGTTCACAGATGATATTATTATTATTATTATTATTATTATTATTATTATTATTATTATTATTATTATTATTATTCCAGTATATGAACCCTATGAGTATTAAATATATATATATATATATATATATATATATATATATATATATATATATATATATATATATATATATATTATATATATAGTCTCCAGTCGGCGAAGATAACAATTACTCAGGGGGTACCATGATACATTAGTAGAATGCCATAATTTATTAAAAACGTTTCGCACCCAAATCTCGGTGCATCATCAGTCTCTGTGAACAATAAAAGTAAATACATTATAAAAAGGAATTCACAAAATTACATGATAATTAAAAATTAATGGTTTAAAAAGAAAAGCAGAAGTTAAAAGTTAAAAAATTCTTTAAAACACTGTAAAAAGAGAGAGAGAACTAAGACACCAACCATCCAAGGCAAAAGACGAAGAAGGAATGAGCAAAACCTGACGTCCCAAACAAAAAGTTCAGTTATGCCAAATACAGAGGGGAAGCCGTGGTGTGATTGTTCAAAGAGGGAACTAGCCTTTTGATAAGTAATGACTCCAGAGTAGTTAGATGATCTGGGTCCTTTGTATATCCAATAATAGAGAAGTGCTGTTTCAAGACCTCTATTTTGCATATAGCAGCATGATTTTTAATGTTAGAAAACTCTGGTTGCTTAATTCTCTGGCCTGTACGAAAACTGAAACCCATGTGGCTGCAATATCTCACTTGCAATAGCCTACGAGTAGATCCGATGTAAGAGCCCGGACATCCAGGGCATGTGAATTATATACAACACTAGATCTCATGAAGGATTGCAAGCGATCTTTACAGCTGAAAAATGAACTTATCCTGCATGGATTATTAGAAATAAGTTTTAAACTGAGAAGGGAATTTCTGTTCGATGATCTGTGTTAGTCTACGTGAGAATTTTGTATCAAACACAAAAGGGATGGAAGCAAAGAACAGTTTCTTAGGAACATCAAAGTTAGGTAACGGTGGCTGGAGAAATTTGGTTAAATGTTTATTGATAACTCTGAGGACTACGTCTTTGCGATAGGAATTTTTCTGAAAAAATCCTAATAAAAATTCTATTTCATTATGGAAAGTTGGCCAGTTAGACGAATATTTTAATGCTCTATGGACAAGAGTATAAATGGTGTTTAATTTGAAGGTTCTTTGGCATGAACTGTAATAGTTGTTAGCTAAACCTGTATAGGTCTTTTTTCTATAGACAGCTGTGGTGAATTCAGAATTACTTCTTGTAATATTGATATCAAGAAATGGCAAACTGTCTCTGTTCTCCACCTCCTCGTAAACTGAATATTTGTTTGTGTTGCTGATTAATATATTCCAGAAAACTGTGTGCTTTGCCAAGGGTACTTAAAAAAGAGCAAAAGTGTCGTCTACATATCTCCTGTAGTATGCTGGTTTAAAGGAAGATTGACATTGATTTAAAAATTTTGTTTCTAAGTCACACATAAAAAAATTTGCAAAAATGGGGCCTAGAGGGGATCCCATAGCAACTCCGTCGACCTGCGAATAGAGTTGCTGGTTAAAAACAAACAAGTTCCAGAAATTGTTTAAAAATAGCCCTATTAAAACCATAAAACAGAGTATCATTGCGGATAAAAATCTTGTTTAAAATAATATCAATTGTTTCATTTAATGGTACATTAGTGAAAAGTGATTCAACATCGTAACTGACCATAAAATAGTCACCATCCTGGTTGATAATTTGTTGTTGAAATTCGTACCCGTTTTTTAATGTATATTCATTAATACTACATTCAGAGAGTAAACCAGCTAAATACTTAGAGATCGAGAACGATGGGCTATTGTAGGCGGCCATAATAGGTCTGACAGGGGTATTTGGTTTATGTATTTTTGGTAGACCATATAAAATACTAAAGGATGAACCCGTAACAAAAAGTTTTTGATAGGTAGCATCATCTATAATATTATCATTTTTTATTTTTCTTAGGAATCTATTAATTCTATCTTCTCGTTTATATATATCCAGAAAGTTAGGCTCACCATGGGATTGGAATTTGGTAGTGTCAGTTAAAAGGTTTTCAATTTTGCCGATATAATCATTCTTATTCAGTATAACTACTCCCTTGCCCTTGTCAGGCTTGCAAATCACTATGTCATCTCGTTTTTTCAGGGCCAAGAGTATCTCCAAATCTGTCTGCTCTGATACATAAAACTTATTCCAATTTAAGAACAACCTGGACACCATTTTTTAGAAAAAACGAAGGGGCGACTGGTAGACCCATCTCGCATAGATTAAGAGCATAAAAGAGCATTCGATATGCTTCAGAGACCTCGGGGATTTTCCTGCATATCAGGGATAAAGGCCAAACCATAAACTGGAGTGCGGCAGAGCTGGTTTTCAAAAGTAGCTGACCGTACGAAAGGAAGATGCTGGAATCTGCTTCCATCATTTAAACCAACAAGCTGAACCTGCAAGGAGGACACTGGAAAGCGGATGACATCGACCAGG
>NC_087209.1:11983685-11998685 GCF_015104395.2 Macrobrachium nipponense | reverse complement strand
GGAACCAAGTGCTGAGTTATTTGAAAAAATTAAAGGTAACGGAAAAAAAAATGTGAAACATACAATGGAGAAAATGCACTGAGACCAGGCAATGGAGTATTATGCGACTTGCACGCCATATTGAAAATTGTTGTATCCTTGCCTTTTTAAAAGTAATATTGTTTTTTGTCAGATGTCGGATGTTTTTTTAGGATGAGAGCTCTGAATGCCCAAATTTTATCAAGTAGGCAAAAAAAAAAAAAAAAAGATGCATAAATTAACTAAATAATGATCATGAAAATTTTAAAAATTGTTGTATTTTTTACTTTTACTAAGTATTTTTCATTTCCATTATGAAGCCAGATACTGTTAGTGTTATCTATGTCTCTATGTTAGTTTATTAAATAATGTATTGTAAAATTATACATAAGCCTTTATAAATAAATGCCAGGTCAAATGCTAATTGAATATTATAAGTCCTGTCAAGCATATTAATTTAAGGTTTTCTATATATTACAGAGCCAAACATAATCAATCCACGATTTTGTATGTGTAGTACAGTGACCTATATGAATTCAAAGAACACCAAACTATACAAGATAACAGAGTGAAAAGGACATCTTACAGGCCTAATCTCTTCGACCCAAGGTACTTGAGTTTCCCAAGGTAGTACTTGCCTTGACCGCTCCCACCCTGGCCTCCAGGCCTGTCACGGAAATACCCCACAATACCCCGCGACCAAAGTGACTGTACCTATCTCCTTAGTCTATATACCTTGGGTGTGGCAGTAAGTCTGTTGATATGCAGGTCACCGCTGACCCAGGAGGATGGAAATCGCCTCATTAACTCATTAACGTCCGGTGGTCGTATGTTCTGGAACACCGGCTTGAGAAAGGCTTAGCATTAACTCGTCCTGGTCGATGTCATCCGCTTTCCAGTGTCCTCCCTTACAGATTCATATTGTTGGTTTAATTGATGAAAGCAGATTCCAGCATCTTCCTTTCGTACGGTCAGCTACTTTTGAAAATCAGCTCTGCCGCACTCCAGTTTATGGTTTGGCCTTTATCGATAAATATGCAGGAAAATCCCGAGGTCTCTGAGTATTCGAATGCTCTTTTGTTCTCTTAATCTATGCGAAATGGATCTACCAGTCTCCCCCACGTAAATCTCATTACAATTGCCGCACGGTATCTGTAAACTCCGGCTTCTTCTCCTCTTTTATTTAAGTATTTCTGTTAATGAGCGAACTCCGATGGATTTGGGATGATGAAATGAAAGGATTATTGGACTTGAAGTGTTCTGTAGCTTTTGGATGTTTTTCATCGTAAGGAAGTTTTATTTTTGTTGAAATCTAATTGTCTTTTACGAGTGAGACCTCATAGTATATTGTATGGCTTTATTGATAGCCTTCTCGATAATGTACGGTGTGCAAAGCAGTTGTATTAGGTGTTGGCGAATCCTGTTGAATTCTTTATCTACAAACCCATAAACTATATACTAAGCTCCCTGAGGAATAGGATGCAGCCGGCATGATCTTTACGCAGACATCGTGGTAGCTTAAGAAATGAATATAAGAAACAGCGAAAGTGGGTTTCCTGTATATCTGTTTTGCTTCCTTATGATTAGTACATCTAGGAACTCTAATTTTCCGCCCTTTTCGCGTTCTGTTTTACATATTATGGTCGGAACTAGCGATTTAGTTTCTGTTGAAAAATTCACTGAAATATCCCTAGGTATTATCCCAGTAAGTGAAAAATACCTACGTATATGTTTTATAGTATATATATATATATATATATATATATATATATATATATACATATATATATCATATATATATATATATATATATATATATACATATATATATATATATATATATATATATATATGTATATATCATATATACTATATATATATATATATATATATATATATATATATATATATATATATATATGGATGTATTGCCTGTAGTAATTAGATGTAAACTAGAGAAATTCGTTTTGTAATAAAGAAATAAAAAAATACGAGCGTAAATATGAACTCCTCTGGCTTGGTCAGAGCATTTGGTCTTAACTGTCTTCCTTCCTTCCTTCTTTCCTTCCACGGTTAAAAGGAAGGAGAAGTGTTTTCAGACAGCCAGTACCTGGAGACTGAGCTCCGTTATTTTCTCCTGAAGGACTTTCGTCTCCTACCCAAACACCTCTCGAGAAGGTCCGAGGGCGTGTGGATGACAGCCTTCGCTCTCGGTGAAGGTATCACTGAGATGTTTTACCTCTACTGAAACACGATTTGTATTCTGTATATATATATATATATGATAGATATATATATATATATATATATATATATATATATATATATATATATATATATATCATATATATATATATATATATATATATATATATATATATATATATATATATATATCTATATATATATATATATATATATATATATATATATATATATATATATATATATCTATATATATATATATATATATATATATATATATATATATATATATATATATATATATATATATATATATCTAATAAAAGGAGCCCATAAAACACCAAAATGTAGAGAGAAAAGTACTATATTTCAGAGACTGCTGTCTCTCTCTTCAGGTATATGAATGAGAAAAGTTTACAGAAAAGGTGGTATTTATACCAAGAGATTCGTCCACAAGTAAGCCAATTTTAGGTCACCCCCCCGCTGATAATCTTCCTTTAATCTTCTTAAGCGTTGGTTGAATGAACACTGCGTCGACGATGTCCGAGGTCCAATTCCCTTTTGAGATGTTCATTACCTGCTTCTCTTTTATTAAGGCCGATTCCATCATTTGACTCTTGTTACCGGCAGTTGCTGCTATAAATTACACGTGACATATTCCAGTTTATTCTATGGTTATGTTCATTTATATGATTGAAAATAGCCGAGTTCTGTTGTCCATACCTAACTGACCGTTTGTGTTGTATTAATCTCTGGGAAGTGATTTACCTGTAAATCCGATGTAAGATTGGTCACAGTCCTGGCATGGGATCTCATATACCCCAGAGTCTTTGGCGATGTCTTTTGTTGGACGTTAATCAGGGATTTGGCTAAGGTATTTGGGTAGTAATGCAAAAGGGTGGATTTCCCAAGAGTGTGAGTTACTCTCTTAATCGTCTCCAGGTGGGGAATTTTTATTTTATTGTTGGGTGTGTCTCGGTCTTGTCTTTAGGGGTCGGTAGAAAATTACGTTTGCTTTTTGAATTGCTTTCTCAATTATATGGTCAGGATACTTTAAAGATGAAAGTTGCTTGCGAATTAGTTCAAAATTCTTTTTCCAGGAAATCTGGGGAACAAATTCGTAAGGCTCTTAAGAATAGGTTGCTAGCTAGACTTATCTTGATAGTATTGTCATGATAGCTAAAGCAGTGAATATATGAAAGTGAGAACGTTGGCTTTCTGTATATGGTAAATTGTATTCGTCGTGTCTCTGATTATTAAAACATCAAGAAAAGGAATTTTGTTGTCTGTTTCCCATTCAACTTTAAATTTGATGCTGGGCACTAATGCGTTAATTTGAGAGGAATTCATTAAAATACCCCACTTATTATCCAAAATGTTAGTATGTCATCCACGTTATCATCACAGCATGTTTTTGGGTTTTATTGCATTTATTACTGTAGTTTCAAAGTATTCCATGTACAGATTGGCTAAATAGGACTTAAAGGACTACCCATACTACACCCGAATTTTTGCTTGTAGAATGATTCCCCGAATGAAAAATACGTTATTAGATGCACATAATTCAACTAACTTTATTATTTGTCAAGTGCCAAAGGGAAATGATCTGAATAGGGGGATAATTTTTCCCTTCTAAAAACTGAAGAACGTCTGTATGTACTTTTGTGAATAGGGAGTCTACGTCAAGGCTTAAAAGTTTTATGTTGTGAAGTGGTATATGTGCTTCTCTGAATTTGTGACAAAGTCTTCCGAGTGTTTGATGTGACTGGGAGAAAAAGTGCCTAAAAAAGGAGAAAGGAGGCCAGCTAACCATTTAGAAATTTTAGGCACTTTTTCTCCCAGTCACATCAAACACTCGGAAGACTTTTGTCACAAATTCAGAGAAGCAACATATACCACTTCACAACATAAAACTTTTAAGCCTTGACGTAGACTCCCTATTCACAAAAGTACCAGTACAGGACGTTCTTCAGTTTTTAAGGGAAAAATTATCCCCCTATTCAGATCATTTCCCTTTGGCACTTGACAAAATAATAAAGTTAGTTGAATTATGTGCATCTAATAACGTATTTTCATTCGGGGAATCATTCTACAAGCAAAAATTCGGGTGTAGTATGGGTAGTCCTTTAAGTCCTATTTTAGCCAATCTGTACATGGAATACTTTGAAACTACAGTAATAAATGCAATAAAACCCAAAAACATGCTGTGGATGAGATACGTGGATGACATACTAACATTTTGGGATAATAAGTGGGGTAATTTTAATGAATTCCTCTCAAAATTAAACGCATAGTGCCCAGCATCAAATTTAAAGTTGAATGGGAAACAGACAACAAAATTCCTTTTCTTGATGTTTTAATAATCAGAGACACGACAGAATACAAATTTACCATATACAGAAAGCCAACGTTTCTCACTTTATATATCACTACTTTAGCTATCATGACAATACTATCAAGATAAGTCTAGCTAGCAACCTATTCTTAAGAGCCTTACGAATTTGTTCCCCAGATTTCCTGGAAAAAGAATTTGAACTAATTCGCAAGCAACTTTCATCTGTAAAGTATCCTGACCATATAATTGAGAAGCAATTCAAAAAGCAAACGTAATTTTCTACCGACCCCCTAAAGACAAGACCAGAGACACACCCAACAATAAAATAAAAATTCCCCACCTGGAGACGATTAAGAGAGTAACTCACACCCTTGGGAAATCCAACCCTTTTGCATTTACCTACCCAAATACTTAGCAAATCCCTGATTAACGTCCAAACAAAAGACATCGCCCAAAGACTCTGGGGTATATGAGATCCCATGCCAGGACTGTGACCAATCTTACATCGGATTTACAGGTAAATCAGGGCTTCCCCAGAGATTAATACAACACAAACGGTCAGTTAGGTATGGACAACAGAACTCGGCTATTTTCAATCATATAAATGAACATAACCATAGAATAAACTGGAATATGTCACGTGTAATTTATAGCAGCAACTGCCGGTACAAGCAGTATGCATGGATCAATCGGCCTTGAATAAAAGAGAAGCAGGTAATGAACATCTCAAAAGGGAATGGACCTCGGACATCGTCGACGCAGTGTTCATTCAACCAACGCTTAAGAAGATTAAAGGAAGATTATCAGCGGGGGTGACCTAAATTGGCCTTACTTGTGGACGAACTCTCTTGGTATAAATAAATACCACCTTTTCTGTAAACTTTCTTCATTCATATACCTGAAGAGAGAGACAGCAGTCTCTGAAATATAGTACTTTTCTCTCTACATTTTGGTGTTTTTATGGGCTCCTTTTATTAGATGGAATTTCTGTTGTTACAGAACACTTTTTACCAGTCATATATATATATATATATATATATATATATATATATATATATATATAAATATATATATATATTAATACATATAGGGTTCATATACTGAATAATAAATAATAATAATAATAATAATAATAATAATAATAATAATAATAATAATAATAATAATAATAATAATAATAATAATCGTAAGAAAAGTGGTGGACTCCTAAGGAGGCAGGATGCAACCCGGAACCCCATACTGTAAATACCACCCAGTCGAATTGGAGGGCTGTGATAGACCACCCCCCACAAAAAAAAAAAAAAATAATAATAATAATAACAATAATAATATCATCTGTGAACCGTCTGCGCTAAATAAGAAGTGGTTGCTTTTATGGCCAAGCTGTTTTAGTGATAAGCTAAATTTGATTGTCATTAATCGTCAAATACACACGAATTACCATATATTTCATTGCACAATATGTAGTGGCCAACTTGATATCTGTGTGTTGTCCAGGACGGAAGTGAAAAGCAGAATGGAGTGAATGAAAAAAACGGCGTGATATTCCTAATCACTGAAATGGTGTCGGCCTCACGTATTTCATGAAACCTTATATTTTATTGCAGCGATCATAAGAACCATTATGCATGATGTAAATTTAGTTAACTTCATCATTTTGTGGATGGTTCTTTACAAATTGATGTAAAACGGCAAAAGAAATATTTGCAATATTACGTTGCAAATACAGCTTCTTAGAATATCAAATGAAGATTCGTAGATGTGATGAAACTGACAGAATAAATAAAATAAGAATAATCTTGAAAAAGACCTCTATTAATCCTAAGCAATGTGGTAATTACCTAACCATAAACTTTCCCAGCATAATGTTTCCTATGTCATTGTAGGCGAGAGACTTTTTCGAAACTCGTGGCGGTGTCGGAGCGTGATCGATGTCTTGCTAGACAGAGACAGAGAGAGAGAAAGAGAGAGAGATGGAGAGAATGAAAAGGTCCCTCTCCCTCTAAACCTACGTTCTTATCTCTTCCGCAATCCAGTAACAAGGTCCCTCAACGCATTCTCAAGGCTTTATTCAGCTTAGATCCCGCCGCAGAGTTACAGCAGTCAACAAGGAAGGGTACTTTGCAATAGGGACGTCATAAGTAAACAAATGCAGCACAAAACACACAAAGAATACAACCAATCGCTATCGGCAAAGTAACGTAGCTGAACATTCGAACAGGTTATTAAGATGAATGCCAATCTGCCACACAAGTGACGAGGTCCGTATTTTAGTCAGTTTTCTAAAGAAGATGCGCCTAGCCTATTTTGATTCATCTTCGTGACACAGCACCTCAATGGCGTGATTGGTATGGTGTTGGCGTGCCACCTCGGTGGTCGCGGGTTCGATTCTCGGTCATTCCATTGAGGAGTGAGAGATGTGTATTTCTGGTGATAGAAGTTCACTCTCTACGTGGTTCGGAAGTCACATCAAGCAGTTGGTCCCGTTGCTGAATAACCACTGGTTACATGCAACGGAAAAGCACCATACCATCAAACAAACAAACATAACATTCTTGTCGGAAGTGAAGTTAGATGAAAGGAAGGTCTTCCAGGCCTATTGGAGGGTGGTCAAACCTGAATAACTTCTGTGAGTTGCCAGTTATAGCTAAAAGAATAACTCATCGTGATAGTCTTTTTGAAATTCTCTTTCTTAGAATGATAAATAAATATAAAACAACCATTTTAACTTAATTGACCCACGTGCTCCTTTATCTCCCCTTCTGACAAAGTCAGAAAAACTATAATTTTTTTTTTTTTTATATGAGGTTGTATTACCATTGTCCTTTCGTTCGCCGATCTGTATGTATTTCTGTTTATCCGTCCGTCCACGAGTGTGTCTGTCACGCCTACACTGACATCGCAACTCCTCATACCTGGTTGAGAGTTATTCCGGTCAAACTGGGTACAAAGCTAGACCATCAATAATAGACGCGCATGAAGGGAGATTGTCTGTCTGTCTGTCTGTCTATCCGTTGCTGTGTTTGTCCCATTTACCATGTAACTGCCTGTCCTACACTATTAAAGGGATTTCATCCGAACTTGATAAAAAGACAGAGTTTCATGCATAGACGTGAATGAAGGGAAACGCGGGAGGCATTGCTTTAGAATATCGGAAATCTTGTTGCGCTGCATTTAGAAAATTTAATTACGCTAGACTGCGAGACATGGGGAATTATAGAAGGAACGTGCTTAGTACCATTTTTCTTTAACACTAGTCAATGAATAAACGTCAGATGACACAAAACAGCTAAAAAAGGAATAAATAAATAAATAAATAATAAAATAAAAATAAAAAGACGTAAAAACATTAAAGTATTTTTTTTCACTGCCTAGTTGGTGTTCAAGCTTATGTAAAGCCACACTAATACTTTTTTTAAATCTTTTATTCTGAAAATATAACCAAATTCCCTACATTATTTACATAGTACTTATCTTATCATAAATACAGAAGAATTAAAAAAATAAAGTACAATGTTAAATACCTTGGTTAAAAATGATATTACGTGTAATCTATATTTTCTAAAACTTCTCAGTAATTCAAATTTCCTTATAAAAACCGTCATTATATCCCGGCTATTGTTAAAGTTTATAGTAGATCCATACACTAGTTCATACTTTAAAGATTTAACTCATACTTGTATGTCACGGCTACTTTACTGCCTTCTAAAGATGACATCCGTCATTTTCGTTAGCGACAGTAAATAAGTCCATTGTTCCATTCACTCCTAAACTGTATTTTAGAACTCTCTCTCTCTTTGTGCTTCCCGAATCCTTTAACCCACTTGTCTTTTATGAAGCAGTCTTTTCGTTCCATGATAAGTGGAGCTTCTTACCACAATTACTTCTTTTGTCAGTGACAAGTGCTAGATTTTAGACAGCAATATCATTCTTGAGCTCTTCAAAATATATATTTAAAAAGAATTCTACTCTTACCATTATTTCAGGAGCTGTTACTGTCACTGAGGTAAGAGTATGTAATTGTATATAAATTTGAGAAAATAAATATAATCGGAAGTCTTCCACGTCTTTGTTCGACATTTTATTTGTGAAATTTTCCGTTTCTGTTATGTGGATAACTTATATTTTCCGGAAACATCGTAAATTCTACATCCAAGAAAGGGAAGACAGATATTCACTATCATCATTTACGTGAATAGGCAATAATTTCAAGGCTGTGTTTAAAGGCCATAACAATTGGAAGACTTGCGTGCCAGGGCTGGGGATATAAAATTTGTTTTACCTTTGAAAGCAAGAAATATTTCACCACGAAGTAAAACAAGTGCGTTCACGGAAAGAAAATGACAGACGGCATAAGTATTCCAGAGTACGAAAGAAAAAGGACAAAAGAAAGGAACTGCGTGAGAAAAGAAAATGGAAGGTTATTTGTATTTAGTGTGAAACGTAGATTACCTGTTTGTGTTTCGATATGCTTGCATGGTCAGATTAATTGTAAGCTGGCTGTCGCTGGATCGATGAAAGTAATAACCACTTTTGCCGTAATGGCAGTATTTACGTCAAGAATAATTACAGCCTGCATTGTGAGTAATGGCATCTATTAACTCGGTTTATAGATGCTGGGGTTAATTGAATTGTCCGTAACGCTCTAGGAATACAGTTGCAACACCATTGCTTTAGCAGAGATGTCGTTTTAGATCAAACTTTTTCAACTTGTCCATCAGAAAGGAAAGTCAAAGTCTGGTAATATATGCGACAAACATTACTGTAGTTTAGGGGATCTCTCTCTCTCTCTCTCTCTCTCTCTCTCTCTCTCTCTCTCTCTCTCTCTCTCATCCCAGACCATCCAAGATTGGAAGATGCAAAATATACCGGAATGGGGAAACCCGAACGAACTGTAAGGTAAGCTCTCTCTCTCTCTCTCTGTGAAGGTTTTCATGTTTGTATTACATAGGCAGCATTTGCTATTCATGCACCACAAATAGGAAAAAATAATTGGATATACTGGACAGGACTATAAACAAATTTTGTTAACTTTGCATTTATTTAATTCAGGGGAGAAAGGTCAGGGCCATAATCCATTCGCTGTACGAATGTAGAATCAACCGACAGTGAAAGCTAACACATCGGTCATTACAAGAGTCAAGGTAAACTTGTCATTTTGAAAAGAAGGTCAGTGTTTAAGGTGAAATGTTATGATACAGATTGTTTTTGATACAGCGGCCGTGTCAGGGCTCAGCAATTTCTTGGTGTTAGCTCGTCTGAATGTAGATACGCGTGTCTCTTCGTGTGTATATATATCACATCTTGCCGATATAGTCAAATGGGGTCAAAGTAAGGCAGCTCCTCAGTGGCATGCCTCCCCCCCCCCCCCCCCCCCCCCCCCCCCCCCCCCCCCCCCCCCCCCCCCCCCCCCCCCCCCCCCCCCCCCCCCCCCCCCCCCCCTCCTCTCTCTCTCTCTCAAAGCTAGGTCCTCCATTGTCAAGTTGTCTATCAATTGTCTATTAAGATGTGAGATTTTACTGAGGATAGAATGCTTGGGATCCCCCCCCCCACCCCCCCCCCGCTCTCTCTCTCTCTCTCTCTCTCTCTCTCTCTCTCTCTCTCATATCGTATGTGAGATTTTGCTTAGGATAGCTTCTTCGGAAAATTGCATCTTATATGCGCAGATTACGCACAAAATATTATCCTTGCAGAAACTGCTCTCATAAGTGAGATCACGCAGAGAATAGAATTCGCTGCAGAATTCGGGGATCACGTTTAACTAACCCTTCGAAACTATTCATTTATACATCCGAATCATGAAGTGTTAGCCATTGTGCAGAAAGCGCCACTTGGCAGTGAATGGGGCAGCGAAGCATTTAAGAGAAAGCGAAAGCTATGAATGCGATTAAGGAAATGAGAGGAATGAGATAATGCGAAATGCTCTCGGGGAAGAGGGATAAACATTAACGAATAAGGGAGATATGCAAGAAGGGTGAGAGATCCGGATGGCAGTGTGATAAGATACATAATATTGGGGTCGTAAAAAGAAAAAATAAAAGTAAAGTGGCCCTGTCTTTCGCGGTGCCAGATGACTCGCAATCAATCAATCAGTCAGCCAAGGTAATTGTATTTTGAATTAAGGTAAACGAGACCGAAGCAATGTCATTATTAGGGGATAAAACGTTGGAAGAACAGTTGAGATAGGGAATAAGAATGAAGTGAAGCTATAGGGAAGTCTCTTGCTTTCTGTTAATTGTATAACAGATGATGAAAATAGAAATGTATAGAAACTGATAAATATAAGTACTAGTGTCTGCAAAGTTTTCAGAGAAAGAGATCATGCCATAAAGGTCTCAGAAACCGTACATTGAAGCGAAAAGTAATTTTGCTATAAAAAAAGCAATGTAGATTGAGAAAGAGAATTATGGAGATGAGATGCTATTAATCAACGGCAATGCTGCATTTACCTGACTGCTGTAATCTGCTTACTCATCCACTATAAACCATCGCATGTTCAGTCTCTCTCCTCTACCCTCATTGATGAAGGTATATTGCGAAGATTATTAGTCATATTATCAATAGAACAGACTCGAAGACGTCTTGGCCCATTGAACAATCTTTCTCGTACTCTCCAAGATTAGGGGATATGATGGTATCTAATCAAGAGCCATGTTAAACGATGACCTCCTCGGTACATTACCCAGCAAGAAATGCAGGAGTAGCTTTTCATTCCCGTAAAGATTCCGGAATAAATTGGAATTGCCAATTCTACGAGGTTTCCGGGAATCAGATGGTCTCGGTAACGTCTTCCAAGCCATTTTTTTCTTTTATGATGAGACACCTCTCCAGGATTTGTCTAATAATTTAGATTGAAAAACTTCGGTTTGGTTGAAGTATATTGATAGCTTATTCCTATATCAGTTTCCTGTTAGCGATAATCTTACCTGAATAATGAAACAGGTCAGCGGGTCAGTGAGGAATTAAATGATTAACAGTGGAATGAACTAGCCTTACTGGTTGTATGGAACAATAAAGTTATACAAGACTTCAGTGGTTCCAGTCCCCGGTCCCTAGACTGTGTGTGTGAAAGATAAGGACTTTGTCCTTCGAACTTCCATTCACGTGTATTCGTCAGTAGGTGAATGTTCAATTATTCGTCAGTAGGAGAATCAAAAGAACAGCAGTAGACAGGAGCTTCAAAATGGGTGATTTGTTTATATTGCGAATAGTTTTATTTTATTCATGGGTCCAAAAGATGGGGTTTTGTTTACATATTAAGATAATCCTGGTTGGTTTATTTGGTGTATGAGGCACTAAATGGCAGAGCAAAATGAGAAAAAATTGCGGAAGGTTCCTTGAATAAGTAGAAAATGTTGAAGAAAGGTTGTATATAGTACCAGGGAAAGGGGTGGGGCATACCCGTTTGCTATTTTTTTTTTCTACTGAAGGATGGATGGTCATTTCTAAAGGCCAGATAGGTTTTATTTTGTAAATACAATGCAAATTATATTTACAAAATAAATTTACACGTATTTACAAAAAACATTGTAAATACATTCTTTGTTCGCACACGCAGGACAGATTATCTTAATTATCTTAAGCTAGTCGAACCTAGTGATATAAAATTATCTCACTACAGTTACAGTGTTGTATGAATTTCTGAATTCTTCGGGAATAATATTAGTGATAAATTTATTACATTTCAAAACAGCCTCTAGTTTATAGAAACGACACCTTTTTGTAATTTTTTATGACGAAATAAATTGTCCATTTTTATTAAGATTCAGGTGAAAAATTCAGCAGGGATAAGCAGGGTTTTTTTTGTATCAAACTTATGTTTAAAAGTTCATAAATTTCATGAAATACCTGTGCTTTAGAGGCACCAATCTCCTGAAGTGTTCAGTTCATGTCACACAAATTTTTTTTTCATTCACTTTGTTACAAAAATTTTTTTATTCAATTTAACCCATAATTTTTTTTTTCATTCAATTCATGTTACACACAATTTTTTCCATTCATGTTACCCACAACTCTTTTTTTTTTTTCTCTCTCTTTTTTTTTCATTCAATTCATATTTCCCACAATTTCTTTCCCTTCTATTCATGTTAACGATTTTTTTTCGCTCAGTTCTTATTAACAACAATTATTTTCTCCAATCCACGTTACCCACAATTTTTTTCATACAATTCATGTTACCCACATTTTTTTTAATTCAATCCACGTTCCCCACTAATTTTCTTTCATTCAATTCTTGTTAACCACAATTATTTTTCCTTCAATTCCTGTTACCGAATTTTTTTCATTCAGTTGTTGTTAACCAATTTTTTTGTAATATTTAATTCATGTTACCCACACTTTTTTTTTCTCAACGCTTCCTGAAATACTTGCCCGGAAGGCGTCGTAAACAAGCGTGTGTGGTAACGGTAAGTTTTTGGGTCAGCATTTTTCTTTTTCATCCGATCCATAGAAATATTCTCGGAAGCGAACGATTTACACGTCAGAGCCTGTTGGGGGTTCAAACGCGTCACCGGGAAAACGTGGACTCTGGGGAATTGGCTTTGCTTTTTTTTCTCTTTTTCTTTTTTTCGAGAATATATCACATTATATGGCGTTTGTGCAAATGAACAGTAGGAACTGAATATATATAATATATATATATATATATATAAATTTCGCATTCCCGTGATATTTTATATAAAACAAACTTAAGTTTAAATTGTAGTTTAGTGTTTGTATAAATATGTATATATATATATATATATATATATATATATATATATATATATATATATATATATATATATATATATCTACACAAACTGTTCATTCGTGATGCAATATAAGTCGTGAGTGCCTCCGTCTCCCTTCCCGACTGTCACACGCAATTCTCCCATCACTACTAACTACTAAACGATGCCTTTATGCAGTGTAATTTAATTCTAATACTTCGTATAACTTTTTAGACAGGAACCAGCATGTTAATTAAGAAATATGTCCTCACCTGGAAGTATATTGAAACCCTCCGTATTTAGAGATCCGAGTGAATATCTTTAATCATACATTATCCACATTTATTCCATTTCTTTATT
Organism: Macrobrachium nipponense; assembly: GCF_015104395.2. NCBI lineage: Eukaryota > Metazoa > Arthropoda > Malacostraca > Decapoda > Palaemonidae > Macrobrachium > Macrobrachium nipponense. Next base: position 11,985,056 of record NC_087209.1, on the reverse strand, counting down.
TTAGTAATCAAATTTAATCATGGTGTGTTTTGTATTCTTCTGAAATCATGATGTTTCTTTGTATTCGTCTGAAATCATGATGTTTTTTGTATTCGTCTGAAATCATGATGTTTTTTTTGTATTCGTCTGAAATGTAAAAATATCCTAGAATTCCAAGTGCAGGAAATTTATTATGCAATGGTCCCCTCATCTATAGTAAATTCACATCAACCGTGAATTTGATGCCTAGTCCAGTCCCTTACGGCGCTCCTGATTGGCTGTTGATAAGCCAATTACAGGGCTGGAAACTGTCAGTCTCGAGAGAGTTCACATGGGTAGGATCTATTTTCCATCTCTCCTGAGGGATACGTCTATCAAAAGTTTCTATCACGAGAGGTGGAACATTCATCATGCCTGTGTGAACTCTCCAGAGAGACTGGGAGTTTCCAGCCCTGTCATTGGCTTATCAACAACCAATCAGGAGCGTCGTAAGGGCCTGGCCTAGACATCAGATGCACGGTTGATGTGACTCTACTATAGTACTGGGTATGTATAGATGGCTCATTAAAAAGAAAATTTTGGAAATGATTTTTTATCAGTTCCATTCATTATGTAGCCAATTAAACTCCTTCTATACTTTTTTTTCCATCTCTAGTACATTTTCATTCGAGGAAGAATTATGCAAATAACCTCCTTTCCTTACAATGCCTTGACAGGGGAAATTCTAAGAAAGCCAATTTCCCTCCGGTCGAAAGTCTGCCATCGAAAAGAAAGAAGAAGAGGAGAGACGAACATTCCTGTCGGAATTCCCCTGGCGATCGAGAGACCTCTCCCACAGTGGGAGAGAAGCCTTGAGGAGAAGTATCGTGGGATTTGGCTTGGGGAATAGATATCTCTGGTAGGGGTTGTGGGGTTAGGTGGGGAGAGGGTGGGAATAAGGAACGCGAGAGGGATATCAGTCATCCAAACTCCTCAAAGCCAGAGGCGTCTTTTTTTATAAAATTTTATTTATTTTGGGGGGGGTTTTTAATTTTTTTTTTTTTTTTGGGGGGGAAAGGGGGGGCGGCGGGGGGAGGCTTATCTTGGATATAAGTGAAAGCGGCCGCCTCTCAGCATTTCAGTGGAATATGGAAAAATGTGATTGTTGTTTATTCAGGCAGAAAATTGTTGATATGAAATGGGAAGAAAGTGCGATATAATTTTCTATAATTGATTTAACAAAATTAGGATTTTGGTGGATACTATTTAAAGGTTCTAGGATATATATACTTGGTTAAGGTTAAAATATTCAGTAGACTTTAAGTAAAAGCTTTGAGGTAATATTGGTAAGAATAACATATTCATCGGTTGAAATTCCGTATTATCTTGTTCTACTAATACTTGGTTACATGT
>NC_087209.1:11928820-11970685 GCF_015104395.2 Macrobrachium nipponense | reverse complement strand
TTTCAAAAGTATCCCTCAGGAGAAGGTGGAACATTACATTTCCTGCCCTAGTTGAGCTCGAGAGAGGAGGCGGGAGTTTCCAGCCCTGTGATTGGCTTTATCAACAGTCAATCACGAGCGTTCGTTAAGGGAAACGGACCCTAGACATCAGATACATGGGTGATGTTGAATCTATTATAGTCAAAATAGTAAGCTGGCGTAGAAATAACTAAAATATTTGTTTTATAGATCTTCATAACATTCACAAATTCGGCCTTACAGAATCACAGACTGATAACAACTATCACTCCTTTCTGATAACCGACAAATCATCAGACAGATTACTGACGACAGGTCATTTTGTCAGACGTTCCGTCCTTTCTGACCAGTCTTCAAAACCAAAACATAAAAAAATCTTCTTACCCCATCTTCATAATGTTAAACTGTTTTTAAGGCAAGTTTCGGCTATATCTTAACATTCTTCATTGTTGTTTACTTTAGGCAGATACGTCCACATATTCCATGTGAATTATTTCTTCATCCCTTTTAAGGGGGATGGCTGCCTAAAGCTTTAGACTGAGGAATCCTGACACCAAAGTAAGGAATTTCCAACTCCTACCAGTTCGGTTATTTTAAGATCTATCCTCCGTTACAAATTAAGTCATCGTAACTTCTCTACTCGTGGTGTCCGTTGCATCACATGGAAAAATAAATATTGAATATATATAAAAAAAAGAACGACTGTCGCCGCATATTTCTAAAAGTTGAAAAATAATAATCAAGCAAAACGTTACTTGTTACTGTACACACTAACGGCCCTATACTGGGGCTTTATATTTCAGCCGTTCACAGCAGAATTTATTTCAGGACAGCTCCCACAGCAAGCATACACTATATTTTTCGCGATCCTAACCTCATATGAAAACGCCCACGGGCAAACTGAGAGCAAGGAAAAGGGGAGAGAGAGAGAGAGAGAGAGAGAGAGAGAGAGAGAGAGAGAGAGAGAGAGAGAGAGAATTATTGGTCAGGTTCAAATATAACCCTTGCAAGGGAAATGTGTCAGAAAATAAGATACCCCTGCCCATCATCCAATCCCCCGCAACAAAAAGACAAAAAACTAAAAAATTATCATTATAATACAAAAGTTAATAATTTACTAATACAATCGTCTTTTCAAGGTTTTATATTTGAGATCGAATATTCTGAATGAAATGAAAGAAAATCAGAACTTCCAATCTATGATACCTTCCACTGTCAGTTGATGATCACTTATGCTTGATCCATACAAATGTTTCAATTACAATAATACCAGAATCTCTAGTTATGTCTTATCTGAGACATGGCGTCAAAATAAATCACATTCACCGGTAAATATTTCTCTGGCTGGTATAATTTTGAATGATATACTAAATGTTATGAATTTTATAAAATGGTAAACAAATTACTTAACATAAACTTCACGGAAAATACCCCTTCCTTTGATGTACCAAAACTACCCATATACGCCACTATTCCATATTTTTTCAAAAATAAATTAGGAGACCGTATCAAGAAAATTATTGAAAGAGAGTTCGGAAGTCTCAAAGTTAATTTAATACCTATTAATCCTCTCAAAATAAGCTCACTTCTGAGTCATAAAGAGAATTTGCAACCGTTTATGCGATCCAATATTATTTACAAATTTACTTGCCCGGGGTGTCCCGGTACTTACGTTGGATCGACGAAACGCTTGTTGCAAGTTCGATATTCTAGTCATTTGGGAGTGAGCTACAGAACTGGCCAGAGGATAACCAAATCCTAAATCTCTTCAATTTTAATGTCACCTTGTAAATAATTTTAGTATTTTTAGCTTTTAACAATAATTTTTATGAATAACTTTAGTATTTTATGTTTTCCTTTTTTAAAATAGCATGTAAACTTTATATATTTTTATAACTGTGAATTGATTTTACATTACAGACTGATGATGTGTCAGGATGACACGAAACGTATCTCATAATAAACTCCTTAATTGATCTTCTGAGTTTCGGTAACCCTCTGATGTCTACATGTTCGCACCTTTTGATTATCTATATATATATATATATATATATATATATATATATATATATATATATATATATATATATATATATAGAGAGAGAGAGAGACGAGAGAGAGAGAGGAGAGAGAGAGAGAGAGGAGAGAGAGAGAGAGATAAATATATGTATGTCTGTATGTATGTATGCTGTGTGTGTGTATATATATATATATATATATATATATATATATATATATATATATATATATAAAGAGAGAGAGAGAGAGAGAGAGAGAGAGAGAGAGAGAGAGAGAGAGAGAGAGAGAGATAAAATGCCTATATCCAATCACAAAATTAAAATTTTTAGTCCTAACAGCTTTTCCCATTTACACACCATATTTTCCAGTTTATTAATTCATTTGCGTAAATAAAAAGTATTCATTTTTATTCTATTCCCTCAATTCCTACAGAATTCCCGGGACGGGAATATTCCGCGCCTCTCGTCTCTGACTGCGAGGTCAAAATAACTTTAAATATTTAAGGTAAATGTTGCAATGTGACAGATATTGGGCCTCCAAAAAAAGTTATGAGAACTACCTATACGCAATGTTATGGAATAACTGAATAACAGTTCCATATACATCGTTAACACCAGTGCGGTTTTCATTATATTTTTAATAAAAGTGCGTTTCTCTTTATTTCATAGAGATTATTTTTACAAAAACTTATAACTTTATACCACGAGTTCTGTCATTCAACACACAGACGCGAACACAAACACACATGCACGTTCACAAACACACAAATATACACTAAAGACTAAGCATATCGCATTTAGAGGATAAACCATTACATTAGTGCAACAATATCTGCAGTTTTACCACATTCTATATTTTGGAACCTCACCTTCCAAAGACTACAATGAGCTAATTCAGCAGTTTTATGCTTTTTGGGGGGGGAATGTGGATACCTAGAACATACACGTGACATTATGATGATGATGAAATACGCACGTAAACCTGCAGACCATTTCATATATATATATATATATATATATATATATATATATATATATATATTATATATATATATATTATATATATACTGTCACTCTACGATACAGAGATGGAAGGGTATTCGTCATAAAAATGAGAGATCTCGTTTTCTACTCACGCCCAAAAGAAAACTTGGTGACGATGGGTATGACGTAAACGACAAATGAGAGACAATGAAACAGGAATAGAGAGAGAGAGAGGAGGGAGAGAGAGAGAGAGAGAGAACGACGAACGATTGCCTCAAAATATTCAGAAACCTGCTGCTGCTTCCATAGAATGCAACGACCGTGAAGAGGAAAAAAATATGGGTGGAAATTGGAAGATCGTCTTCGGATACCGGTTGGCCACAGAAAATAAAAGATTTTCCCCAACGGACGGGAAAGGGGATTACACAGGGCGTGAAATAAATCGCCACTCGGGGAATAAAGACAAGGGGATTTTTTTTTCTTTTTTTTATCTTTTGATACGTGATGGACATTCGTTTTTATTATTCTTCATAAGGAAAATTCAGTCTTTTGAATTTGAAGAATAAATTAACTAAAACGAGGAAGGATTTGTGAAAAAATAAAAGTAATTATTTGCTCTATGAACAGACAAAGTTATATAAAAATAATATATTATCCTTCATCATTCGCTAACAGTTAGATTACGATATGGATAACGTTATCATTTACCACATTATTGAAGAGGAAACGTATAATGACACACTAAGCTTAAATTACACAGCCGAAAAAACGCTATGAAAAACGGCATGTGCACATTTTGGATTATAGAACTTAGTAACACGATATTACCTAAATAGTCCATTGGCTTTTATAAGGCAAGACCTCTGAAAATATTTACAGCTCTCCTATCTAAGTAAGATGAGTAAGATTTCCAGATATTGGACAATGAGCAAGGGAAATAATAACTGTACAAAACTACTTAACACAGCTATGAACGTCATCAGTAGTAAAACCTGCTTAAGAAAATATAATCGAATCCTTATGATGTCGTTTTTCTCAGCAAGATATATCATCCACTTACTTCTCGTCTAAGAATATCGTTTCGTATATCAAGAGGATAGACAAATTTTCCAGCAATAATATCCTCGAAAACAAAGAAAAGAGTACAATCGACCGCCATTAAAAACCAGTATTGACATTGGCTCCCATCATCCAAGGAAACAGAAATATATTTGTACTTCGTTAACATTTTCTGAGCAAGAGCCCGTGCTGGCATAAGGAAAGCTAAAACTAAAACAACATCATTCAGAAACAGAAAATATTCGAAATTTAAAATACAAGTCTGGCTTATTTCTACACAAGAAAAAAAATGAAAAATGAGACTATTTTTCCTGATCGTCATCAAAGCAAAAGCAATCCCATCAAGCAAAGTTTACCCTCACTCCTACCGCATTATCCAACTCGCACGGTCGGCGTCATCTCAGGTCCGATACGCTAATTCAACTGGCAAACTTCCTGGCGCAGCGTCGTCCAGCAGCTGAGGAATTGAGTCAATTTGCAATGCATATTCGCTTAAACTCTGAGTAAACTGAGACGAGCGGACAGATGGGTATTTGGAGCATGGAATTAGACGAAAATGGAATAATGAAAAGATTAAAATAAGAGAGAGCAACTAGGGACACTGGTATTAATAATTATGAGAGCAGAAATAAGAAGGACAGTATACAACGTCCGAAAGGTTCGCCCTTGCCATCAAGACCAGCTCTTATATGTCAGTAATGTCTCACAATCAGGATACACTTGGAGTAATAATCACCAGTGAGTAGTGAGGATAAGCAGACTGCAAAAATCCCACTTATGCGATTAGCATAGTTACCCACAAGTACACCGTCACTTCCGTTTTCTTTCACACCACAAAAACTAAATTTTCTGAGTTTTTCAATAACTCTGCCCAATTTACGCTTCCTTCTGCAAAAACTGCAACCGTTCCTCCATCAACCTCAATTAAATAAGATGATATGGGTTCCCAGCTCTGATGGTAGTCAAATATTATATACTTAAAAGGGAAAAAGTCAAAATATGTTCTTACATGTTCAAAGAGCCGCTAACACACACAGAACTGGACCTAAGCTACTATAAATTCGGTAATGCAGTCGTCCAACAGGAATAGTATTAAGATGAACCCGAAAGAAAGTGTAGTTCTTACTGGTAGTATTTTGGATTCTATTTATAATTATTATATAATCAAGCATAATACTCTTTATTAGCAAGGTGCCAAGTGCACAAAAGACAAATTAAATAAAAAAAAACATGAGCGCCATTTCATGATATAAACGTGATTAAAATATATGTTTTCCATGTGGAGTCTTTCGAAATACTATATTTTGTAAAGACCTAAAAAAACAATTCTTCAAAACTTTACAAGATCAAAGTAACTTGGGCTATATTCTGATACATTTGACTTACAAATTTCTACAAATCAATAATTCAACATAAATGAGCTTAGTCAAAATAAACTTTCTAGGATACGTAACACAATGTAAATAATTCAAGATAATTTAATTTATATATTCCTTACCGATTCTGAAATGGAAATGAGGAATGATGACAAGATGACAGCAGTGTATCTGAGACGATACGTCGCGCTAACAGAAATCCACGTCAAATGAAAGGACGGTTAATAACCTTATAATCAGGGTAGACATGTTGTTTACCACAAAAGACAGAAAACTACTCCAATACATTAAGCGATATGAATAACATTGCCATATAAATCAACACGTATGTAGTCAGCTGGTCCCGGTGAAACTTTAAAAAAAAAAAAAAAAAAAAAAAAAAAAAAAAAAAACAAAAAAAAAAAAAAAAAAAAAAAAAAGTTAGCTGACCGACTTGCAAAGTACCAATATTTATACTTAAACATATAATAAGCTTTCCAAATCGTGAACAAGAGTTAATGAGTCTTAGGTGAAACCGATAAAATTAGAAAAATTAACGGCTTTAAGAATCAAATGAGGATGGAAGCATATTTAAAATTTTAATGAAGCTTCTTGCCTTACTTCGTTAGCTTCAACTGAACCAAGCAAAAACAGAAAAATCAATATCAGAGAATGAATTGCATTGCATTCCAGTATTCTGGGATACTACGAAGCGAAGCCAAGGATCCCTCGCCCCAGCTGCAGAGAATAAATCACTTCGAAAATCTTATTAATATAACTTCCCAGCAGCAATGTCATCAGAAAGCATGAGGAGGATATGACGCAGATAAATCAATCTCATCTCTCATAAGCTCGCGAAGATATTATTCGCCTGAAGTACTTTCATCATGCTTTCGTGTCAGGACCATAATGCCATCTTGCATGAATTATGAGAACGTTCCTTCCCGCAGTCGCAGATGTGTCATGAAATATTGCATTCCGCATTTCTCGGATGTCTCAGCTACTGCCATCTGAGCTGCATTAATTTTCTTAGATTTCTTTTATTTTCTTTGAACGCTTCCCATCTATCTGTTCGGAGCTTGGGAATACATTTCAAGCCTTCTATTATCACAGAGCCATCCATCTTAAAATAGCAAGTTACATGACAAAAGAAATACCGAAGATTGTAAAAAATTCTGTATGTGGGAAGTGAATGGTACTAGAGACTAATCAAATATTTTAGGGAAAAAAAAACAATTGATTACGAACAAGGTGGATAAGGAGGACCATAAACTTAGGAATCCTAGCGGAAAATATTTCCAAATTCAGTTGAAAATAATTGGCAATTGCAACTTAAGTGATTTATAGTTAATCTCACAGATTGATGAAAACAAACTAGAATTGCCCAATATGGTTCCATACCCCCATTGCTTAAGTCCATTCAAGTCTTATTTGTTGCCGATATAAATTCATATACTTAGTTTAATACATACTTTAGGTATGAATACCTAGGAATAGCTTATTCATTTACGAAATGTACCCTTGTATACATGGACACATTAAAATCAGATATATATAAATATCCAGAGATCAAGTCCCATATCCCAGCATGTGGTTCTCATACCCCCAAGGGGTATGGATACCCCTTGCTAAGAACCCCTGCAGTAAAGTAGAGATTTATTTCCATAAGAAAAGAGTCGAATCCCAACTCCAGACGAGAAAATCCCCGTAATGGGATTAAAAACCTTAACAAAGGAGTCAAAAAGCTTAAAAAAAAATAAAATAAATTCAAGCTTCATCTCAGTCTTCCGTGAGGCCTCTTATCTAAATTCTCCTCCACGCTAACTTGTTCAGGCACAGAATAAGTATATGACCTTGAAGAAGCTCCTGCAGGAACTCTTGCAGCTGCTCAAAAAAGAAAAAGCCTCTCAAGAGATTCGTGGATGAAGCAGAGGAGAGAAAGAAGAAGAAGAGAGAGGAGAGTGAGAGAGAGAGAGAGAGAGAGAGAGAGAGAGAGAGAGAGAGAGAGAGAGAGAGAGAAATGAAAAGACTTGTAGTGTGGGATGAATTTACTTGAATTTACCTGATCACTCATATGAATTAGCGTAAACTGAATTACTACTTACGTTATTCATGTCCTTAACTATTTTTTTTTCATTATGAGAGAATGTTGCAATTATTTTTTTATAATTGCATATGAAATACATTCGCTTTTAGCACTGTATCTTTAAAGGAAAATCCACCATACACTCTCCAGATCAAATCTGCTATATTCTTACCTCTACGCAGAATCCAAGTACATTGCCTGAAATGTACTCGTACAAGTATATTGCCGGCAATATAATACATTCACTCTGGCGTTGCCCCAGAGTGAATGTACAAAATACAAAGTACTATTTGACGAAATTTTTCTACCATATAAACTCATTTATGCTCCTCAAAAAGAAAAAAAAAATTAACATCAACTGTATCTACCAAAATCCTCTTCTCTCTCTCTCTCTCTCTCTCTCTCTCTCTCTCTCTCTCTCTCTCTCTCTCTTCGAACTGGGAGGCGTAATTTCACAGTCGAATTCTTGTGAAAATCTTTGTCCTCATGCGTTCATTCATTTCTGACTTTAATGAAGGGAATGGACGCACCCACAAATGGAACTTCGACTCGTATGACACGTTAATGAGAGCCAGGCTTTCAATGGGCCTTGGTTGATATCACTTTGAAAGACACGGAACAATGACGTTAGCTCCATGGAGCTGGATATGAAGACACAAACAGACAGAGGGGCATACAGAGAGAGAGAGAGAGAGAGAGAGAGAGAGAGAGAGAGAGAGATTTGATGCGAAAGCCCTAAGAAGGCAAGAGAAGGTGCTGAAATAAGAATGGAGAGAGAGAGAGAGAGAGAGAGAGAGAGAGAGAGAGAGATTTGATGAAAAGGCCCTAAGAAAGCAAGAGAATGACGTTAGCTCCATGGAGCTGGATATGAAGACACAAACAGACAGAGAGAGAGAGAGAGAGAGAGAGAGAGAGAGATTTTATGCGAAAGCCCTAAGAAGGCAAGAGAAGGTGCTGAATTAAGAGCGGAGAGAGAGAGAGAGAGAGAGAGAGAGAGAGAGAGAGAGAAGAGATTTTATGCGAAGCCCTAGAAGGCAAGAGAAGGTGCTGAACATAGACGAGAGAGAGAGAGAGAGAGAGAGAGAAGGCCCTACGAAATTAAGTGAAAGTGCTGAAATAAGAATGGAGATTAACTCTGTATCATATCTAGACGTCATCTGTAAATAAGCAAAGTTAAATTTTGCTCAAAATGAATGATTATAAGATACTTTTGAACTGTAGTACATGTTGAACAGATGCCCATTATTGTAAAGTAAATGTGGTCCAGTATTGACGATTTTTTTCTTACCGTGCATTATCAAAGATCTCTTACCTATAACATAACCGAGAAACAAAACATTAAATTAATGATGCAGTACTCACATTACATTTACACCGTAGTCTTATCTATTTCTTAATGCAATACCGATCACTTATCGAACTACGATAAGATCAAAACGTGTGCAGTGAATGCTTGTTTATCATACGAAAGTGAATAGTGTGAACTCTAAATATAGGGGTATTTTCTTTATTCATTTACTTTGACACTTTACTCAGTTTGATTCATTTTTATAAGGAGCTTTACAAAATATCGCTACAAATGCCAAATTTCTCTTGGAGAGTATTATGCTATACTTCCAAAATGAGCACAGTCCATGGCTTCAAATCCCTCACTGACTAATAAAACTGCGATCTTTCAATCATGTTTCGTTATACTCCCGCTGACCCACATAGTGAATAGCAAATTATGTAATCTGGCAGCTATTAAAATAAAAATATGAATAAAGTCACTAAAACAATGGCAAAACACGAGGCTCGAAAAAGTAGCACCTGCAACACCCCTGTTTAATTGGAAAAGGTGTTTTTCACACCTGCCGGGTACGAGAAAGGAAAATCGTTTTCTTGGCCAAGGCAAGGCGTTTGCAGGTGACCTTCTTGCTCTTTATTGTTGTTGCAATGACCCTGCCTTATTGTGACCTTAGGAAAATCTGCATAATACAAACATTTCCTAAATAAGTACAAGGAAATGCCATCTAATGAAATGAATTAATTAACATATTGTGGCTGGCAGAAGAAGGGAGATAAGATCTGGATGGACATAAATCATAATGCACTTCCGTCTCATTAGATTACTGCACTAATTACTTCAGTGAATGCTGAATGTACATTATCAATGTAGACAACCATCTGTTCTTTTCCCTTCGTCCATTTCTGTGATATGTGTCATGTGACGTTCATCAGCTAAATGAATTATGAATTGCTAATACATCTTTGATAGGATAATCTTATCCAAAGCCGAACCGTCAATAAAAGGTATCTCTGGCTTGTGATAAACCCTTGACAAAAAAAACGGAGTGGGAGAAAAATACCGAAGCTGTCTTTATATTTATTACAAAAAAGAATTAATAATTGTCTCAATAGCCCCATTTTAAAACCCAACAGAAAGGAGTTAGAGTCTATATTTCTCGCGCGTGCAAAAAAGTAAGTAAATAAATAAATAAATAAGTAAATAAAAACCAGGAAAATTATGAGTGAAAAAGATTCAATCATTTGAAATATTTATAAAATGTTCAATTTCTAAGGAAAATATAAAACTAATAATGTCCACTTCTACATCGCTTATTCTTAAATGGGTTAAATGGTTACATTATTTATGGTTTATCACATAGGAAAAAAAATTCTCGGGGTAAAATGGTACAGAAGTATCCCTCTTAGTTGGCCCATCTTTCACGTTCCTGATTGCATTACAAATTGTACCCTGAACGTACTTACATAATTAAAAAGAAACATTCTAATTTGCCAAATTTTCCCAACATATATTTTAAACCTACAACTGGCTACTTCTCTTCAGGTAATGCAAATATCTCCATTATTTTAATTTATGTCAAATCAGTAACCAAATGCACATGGGTTTCAACCAATTAACCGTCAGCAGAAAGCTTATTCTATTCCACGATTCATCAAAAATTATATTTCAGTTCAAGCTTCTGACGTTTTAAACATTTACCAAAGATAAATGCTGTCTACATACTATTAAAAATTTATCTGTCCGATTTTCCAAACTATTTACTTAATTATACAATAATAAACTTTGCAAATAGCACTAAATATTCACGCTATTTACCCTAAAAGTGCATGAGTTATGAATTTCATTTATTTTTTGAGGTTATTTAGATACATATAACTAATTAAATCAACTGTTTTATGCCTCCAGTAATTAATCGAACACATGAATGCCAAGGGAAACAAACAAAAATGCTTGCATTGGTCTGAAATCATTATGTGAAACGTCTGATGTGTAGTAATACGTGTGAAATACGAAAATATAGCAAGTGCTTCACTTGAGATTGTATATGTATATATATATATATATATATATATATATATATATATATATATATATATATATATATATATATATTATATATATAATATATATATATAATATATATATGTGTTTGTGGTTGTGTGTGTGTGTGTGTGTGTAATTCATTAACGATAATGTCGCCAAAAATGTTTTTATAATCCTGAACACATTAAAAGGAGTAACTTAAAAAAAATGGTTTTCATTTGTCAACAAAAGATTCTAATAAATAGCTTTGTAAGTGAATATGAGCAAAACGATATTGGAAAGTGACAACAGGTAAGCAGTTAATGCAACGGAAAAAAGTAAAAAAATAATAACTAATTTAGCAACATTAGAAATTAACTTGAAAAAGAAATATTTATATACGGCACGCATTAAAATGGTCAAAATGCAGTTTGGAATTGTTTTGGCCTTGGAGAACAGAACAACATGGACAATGGAAAGTAATACTGTATGAATATATAATATATATATATATATAGAATATATATACTATATATATATATTTATATATATATATATCTATATATATATATATATATATATGTGTGTGTGTGTGTGTGTGTGTGTGTGTGTGTGTGTGTGTGTGTGTGTGTGTGAGTGTTATATATTAAACTTAAAAAGTTTTTTCTAACATGTGTGGCCTCAAGAAAAAGACATTTACATATATATATCATATATATATATATATATATATATATATATATATATATTATATATATATATATATGTATATATATATATATATATATATATATATATATATATATATATAGCCTTGTGTATACGTAACAAACAAACTATACAGGTACTCTATACCAGATTCAAAGGGTGAATTTTCATTTGTCCCCTAATGGACTATTGTACGCTATAGGTTATAAAAATAAGGCAGCAAACCGTTCATAAGATTTCTCTCTATTTACGTAACATTTTGGTTAACCCAAAACAGAGAATATACGTCTGACCAATATTCTCCGATGCAAAATAAGTCGGCACCTGGAATAACTTTGTGGTTATTGCACAGTATTGCAATACCAACGCAGAATATAAGTTTGTGATATCTATTCTGCGAAGCTTTCACGGTCTGTATCCAATGTCCCAAGCGACTATTATTATGTAGTCTTTGTAGAATGCGAAAAGCGGAAGGCTATTGTACTACTTTCTCTGCTAAAATAATCAAAAGTGGCAAATGTCAGTCAGTCTGTCTGTCTGTCTGTCTAAATATCACAGACACAGTTCGTAAGGACGAGAGAGAGAGAGAGAGAGAAGAGAGAGAGAGATTCAGTGTATTTCATAAAACAGATTATAGCAAGCTATTAAGGAAAAAATATCTAACTAGAAAAAATATTAATCTTCAATTTATCCAACAGTGTTGGAAAATAATGTTGTTATATATTTGATGAAGGTAAATAGAATAATTCGGAGGAAAACCTCAGCACCTGCGCCAGAAACTTCGGCTGCCGAGTTACACACCTTTTTTTAAGGGAGCAGTTTTTTCCCAAAGTTTTCATTGAACGGAAAAGTTGATACTCAAGTTCATATTTTGCCTGCCTGGCTGCCCCTCTCTCCTCTCTCTCTCTCTCTCTCTCTCTCTCTCTCTCTCTCTCTCTCCTTATCCTCTTTAACAGATGTTTCTTTTCTCCCTTGTTTATTTACACCTCTCTCTCTCTCTCTCTTCTTATCCTATTTATCGCGAGACCAGACCTGCCCAAAAGATGTCAGGGTGCCGACCCCCGGCCCGGACAAATCTTTCCCCCTCAACCCACCAGGCATACATAATCTCTAAATAGACGTATTTTGTCATAACCTTACCTTCAACATAACCAAGTCGACGGTTAAAACAGACTGCAAAATCTTCACTGACCTGGAATAAAGAAACAATTGTAAAATGAGTGACAATGCATGATCAAGCGAGACTACAATAAATATGTAAATAGATAAATTATCATCACCATCACTGTTACTTCTAACAGAAATCAATCATTATCAGTATTTCAAGAACTTTCGAAGAATATCAGGCCTCTAGTCTCTTATTCAGATATCCTGGCTTTTATAATGCATATATGTACAGGGCCGAAGTGACTTGTAGATTCTATACGCACTGACCATCATTTTCAGTGAAAATTCATTGTCCAACTCATAAGCCAATTCGACGATATTCTCGGCAATATAACACACTGACAGCTTCGAATTCAAACACTCCACTTATCGTTATAAAATAAGATTACTTGTATTCTCTCTAATATGATTTAGATATTGATATGTTTGGCCACTTATTTGGTAACTGAGAGGGATAACAACAAATATCTAATAATGAAATAAAGAGAATGGCTTAATAAAATATGGTACTTTCATTCTTCTGTACGATTTCCTACGTCATATATAATATATTATATATTATATATATATATATATATAATATTATTATAATATATATATAATAATATATATATATATAGATATATATATAGTATATATATATATATATTAATATATATTATATATATATATATATATATAATATATATATATATAAATATAGAATATATATATAATAATATATATATATATATATATATATACTATGTAATATATGTAATATATATATATATATATATAATATATATATATATATATATATATAAGGAAAGCATGATAGTGAATATTTATATCTAGGAAATAAAAAATAAACAAATAAAAAACCAAATCTTAAACCAATATATGACTTCTACCAGTTATAAATATCACATAACCTTAAACGTAAACGATATAAGAGATTGAAGTTAAAAACTCATACTGGTTCACTTTGCCTTTCCTAGAAAAAAAATTGGGTTATTTCGAGAAACGCCAACCCATAATATTTTTTTTCAGCTGTCCCAACAGGTTGTACGTTTCCTATGGACTAACAATTAAGATTTTTTTAATTACTGTAACGATCTCATTAAATTGTCTCTGGGGTTCTAATTGCTATCTCTAATGACCCTTCAGCGGAACGATGACCTTTTTCTCACATTCTCTGCATTAACATTTCTGCTCAATAAAGCGATTCTTTGAAAATGTCATCACTTGAATTGTTGGTGATTGCATCGCAGAAAAATAGTACGTGTGCATGAGAGAGAGAGAGAGAGAGAGAGAGAGAGAGAGAGAGAGAGAGAGAGAGAGAGAGAGAGAGATGGTTGCTTCCAAACGTCTTCTATCATTGATTCATATTTTGGAGAAAAAAAAAAAAAAAAAAAAATTACCTTGTAGCTAAACTTAAAACAAAATATCGCCTTTTAGCTGAAGTGACTTGAAAAAAGCTTCAAGCTACATTTTCATAAATCCACACCTTCGATTATCTGGTGATATTCGTTCGCTTTGAAATAAAGTTCAACAAACTAAATTTGTTCTTTCCTGCATTTACCAACGCTGGTTTTATCTTTAATGGCGATAGGATGAGAATGTACTGTTATACCTCCTTATTGCACACCACTGAAACTCTCTCTCTCTCTCTCTCTCTCTCAATTTACGTCTTTGTTTTATGCCTATTTTTCCTCTGAAAGACTTAAGGACTTTCTACTTTCACATCCCGTCACTTTCTCCAGTCTACTGTTTCCTCGCCTCATATGTCTTCTGTGATGTTGCTTGCCTTCGTCGCAATTCCTTTACCTCCATAAGTAATTGGATCTAATTTTTAAAGCTAGTCGAAGCATAATGATGTTTAAGAAGTTTCAAGGAATGCGCAATTATTGCTGTTTCACTTAAGGTAGATTCTTGGGTGAGCCCTGTGCCTACGAGACGTTTGTGTGGCAGCCGCTGATTGGCTGGGACAATCAGCGGCCGCCAAACAAACGTCACGCAAGCATAGGGCTCGTACAAGAACCTACCTTAAGTGAACCAGCTATATAGATACCGGACTCATTTTGACAGAATACCGCGCGAGATATCAAAACGCTGAACGCTAGCTATGTACAGAGAGAGAGAGAGAGAGAGAGAGAGAGAGAGAGAGAGAGAGAGAGAGAGGCAAAGCTGGGAATCGGAGGAAGGATTCATCGGGTTTAATTTCCCTAGTAAACAAAAACGTGAGCGAATACACACGTGTTTTTTTCTAGCAGGAATCATGGGGTAAAACTCTCTTGTCCGTATCGTAATCAGGAGTATATGCTTTTTGTACTTTTTGACTGTTTAAACCCGATGAAGATTTATATATTCGTACCGTTTACTAGTTTACCAAGGCGTTTTAGTATATATATATATATATATATATAGATATATATATATATATATATATATATATATATATATATATATATATATATATACATCATCATACACATATAGTATATATTATGTGTGTGATAGTATACTATGTACGTATGATATATGTATATATATACGTATATATATATATATATATATAATATATATATATAGATATATATATATATATATATATATCTATATAAGTATGTGTGTGTATCATGACTTTTCTAAAATCCATTACGTAAACATTACCATCCAACATCCACACACTTTTACGAGAGAGACGAGAGGGGGACGACGGAGAGAGAGAGAGAGAGGGAGGAGAAGGAGGAGGAGAGAGAGGAGGGGGGGAGCAGAGAGAGAGCAAGCGAGAAGAGGAAGAGAGACGCACTGCACCCGCGTTACTCACACCCCAAAAGAAATCCGTACTCAACAACCCAAAGAATCCAAGATCTTAATTTTCGGATTTCTCGAATTAATATTCAGTACAAGGTTTACCTCTTAGACTGTAGGAGCGAAAAAAAGCCGCCTCACAAAATGCATAATAAAGAGACCACCGCCTTTCTTACGTAACTCTCAAAGAATCAGAAGCGAAATTTTTTTTGACTCATTTACTCTGTCGTTTTAGTTTACTGATTTTTGCTACGATAAATATTATGAAAAAATAAGAATTCTTTTAAGAAACTCTTACGTCAATATCATTATATAATTAGCCCATTCCTCTGCGTACCTTCTAAAGACCTTCAAATGTTTGATATTTCGGTCAGATCTTTGTTTCAACAATCGAAAATGCAGGTTGCTACGTAAAAAATAAAAGTGTTTTTCATGGAAAGTTAGTAATCATATTTCTCTACAGTCTGAAGTAAAGAATGTTTTAAAAAAACATTGTAGTAACTATACTCTGTTTTTTTTTACCATCTGTCCATCCGCCTGTGGTTTGCGTTTGTATGGTAACACTGCTTCCCGGCTTAAGATAAGTTACATTTAGCTTACATTCAACAATAATAACAATATCCTATTTCGAATATTAACGGGTGTAATTCGCATACAGTAAATATTAAAACACTTTTCAGTTGCAAATGTACACCCAGATATCTTTTATTTACCTAAAACTTACACATAGCGTAACTATTTAAAGCCCGGGACGCAGTGTACATACAAAACACCACAGGCGGATGGACAAAAGATGGAAAAAAACGAGTATAGTAACACACACACATACATTACACACTCTTCCTCTCTCTCTCTCCAACATTTTTCTTGCACTCTATACTCATACATTGATTTATGGATGAGTATGCACAGTAACATAACCTCTCTCTCTCTCTCTCTCTCTCTCTCTCTCTCTCTCTCTCTCTCTGGCTGTTCCGATTAAAACTTATATAATCTTTGAATTTAACCTTCTTCATTGCTTTTTAAAACATCGGTAATTTCAGTACAAACAATAACCATACAAAGAATATATCAAACTTGGAAACAAAAGGAAACTAATATTGTTTAAAAAAAAGTCGATACCGCTCGGGAATGTATGAAGTCAGTGCCATCGCTTTTGAAGAGAAGAACGGGGTTCTTAAAAAAAAAAAAAAAAAAAAAAAAAAAAAAACCGACCAGAAAACCGATCAAACGCACAAAACACTCCGCGAAAACGGTCTGGTTTCGTGAAAACGCCTCCAGAGAACGACCTGAAGTTCGTGAAAATATTTGCTCCCGAGAACTGTATTTCCGCTTACGCTGAGGTATCCTCTAACTCTACTTAAAGTTTTATCTTCCACCTTTTAGTAAAACTCTGACGAGAGATGAGGCTGTCGATGACATTGTCTCAAGTATATATGTTTCTAGAACAAGATTCATATAGAGAGTCGACGCCCCTGAATATGGTACAGTTAACTAAGTATTTCCTAAAACATGTATAAAATATCTATTGAATATTTCACATGTAACCAAGTATTAGTAGAACAAGATAATACGGAATTTCAACCGATGAATATGTTATTCTTACCAATATTACCTCAAAGCTTTTACTTAAAGTCTACTGAATAGTTTAACCTTAACCAAGTATATATATCCTAGAACCTTTAAATAGTATCCACCAAAATCCTAATTTTGTTAAATCAATTACAGAAAATTCTTTCGCACTTTCTTCCCATTTCATATCAACAATTTTCTGCCTGAATAAACAACAATCACATTTTTCCATATTCCCACTGAAATGCTGAGAGGGCCGGTTTTCGGCCCCGTTTTCCCTTTTTATCCAAGATAAGCCCTCCCCCCCCCCCCGGCACCCCCTTTTTTTTTTTTTTTTTCCCCCCCCTTCCCCCCCCCCCCCTCAAAAAAAAAAATAAATAAACAAAATTATATAAAAAAAAGACACTCTGCCTTTGAGGGAGGTTTGGATGACTTGATTTCCCTCTCGCGCGTTCTTAGTTCCCACCCTCCCCCCTCTCCCCACCTAAACCCCACAACCCTTTCCAGAGATGTCTATTCCCCAAGCCAAATCCCACGATACTTCTCCTCAAGGCTTCTCTCCCACTGTGGGAGAGGAGGTCTCTCGATCGCCCGGGGAATTCGACAGGAATGTTCGTCTCTCCTCTTCTTCTTTCATTTCCGATGGCAGACTTCGACCGGAGGGAAATTGGCTTTCTTAGAGTTTCCCTGTCAAGGCATTGTAAGGAAAGGAGGTTATTTGCATAATTCTTCCTCGAATGAAAATGTACTAGAGATGGAAAAAAAAGTATAGAAGGAGTTTAATAGGCTACCTAATGAATGGAACTGGTAAAAAATAATTTCCAAAATTTTCTTTTTAATGAGCCATCTATACATACCCAGTACTATAGTAGACTCACATCAACCGTGCATCTGATGTCTAGGCCAGGCCCTTACGACGCTCCTGATTGGTTGTTGATAAGCCCATGACAGGGCTGGAAACTCTCAGTCTCTCTGGAGAGTTCACACAGGCATGATGAATGTTCCACCTCTCGTGATAGAAACTTTTGATAGACGTATCCCTCAGGAGAGATGGAAAATAGATCCTACCAATGTGAACTCTTTCGAGACTGACAGTTTCCAGCCCTGTAATTGGCTTATCAACAGCCAATCAGGAGCGCCGTAAGGGACTGGACTAGGCATCAAATTCATGGTTGATGTGAATTTACTATAGATGAGGGGACCATTGCAAAATAAATTTCCTGCACTTGGAGTTCTAGGATATTTTTACATTTCAGACGAATACAAAAAAACATCATGATTTCAAAAGAATACAAAACACACCATGATTAAATTTGATTACTAAAATAAAGAAATGGAATAAATGTGGATAATGTATGATTAAAGATATTCACTCGGATCTCTAAATACGGAGGGTTTAAATATACTTCCAGGTGAGGACATATTTCTTTATTAAAACGCTGGTTCCTGTCTAAAAAGTTATACGAAGTATTAGAAAATAAAGTAGGCTACATAAAGGCATCGTCCAGTAGTTGGTAGTGATGGGAGAATTGCGTGTGACAGTCGGGAAGGGAGGCGGAGGCATTCACGACTTATATTGCATCACGAATGAACAGTGTGTAGATATATGTATGTATATATATATATATTATATATATATATATATATATATATGTATATATATATATATATATATATATATATATATGTATATATATATATATATATATATATATATATATATATATATATAGTGTGTGTGTGTGTATGTGTACACACATACATACATACATAAATTATATATAATATATATATATATTATATATATATATATATATATATATATATATACACACACACATATATATTATAATATATATATATATATATATAATATATATAATACAAATATAGAATATATATATATATATATATATATATATATAAATATTATATATATATATATATAATATATATATATATATATATATATATATATATATTCAGCCCCTACTGTTTCATTTGCACAAACGCCATATAATGTATATATTCTCGAAAAAAGAGAAAAAAAGAAAAGCAATTCTCCAGAATCCACGTTTTTCCCGGTGACGCGTTTGAACCTCCAACAGGCTCTGACGTGGAAAGCGTTCGCTTCCGAGAATATTTCTATGGATCGGATGAAAAAGAAAATGCTGACCAAAAACTTACCGTTGCCACACACGCTTGTTTACGACGCTTCCGGGCACAGTATTTCAGGAAGCGTTGGAAAAAAAAAAGTTGCGATTAACGTGAATTGAATACAAAAAAAATGTGGGTAACATGAATTGTATTAAAAAAAATGTGGTTAACAAGAACTGAATGAAAAAAAAATTCGGTAACAGAAATTGAAGGGAAAGAAATTGTGGATTACATGAATTGAATGGAAAAATGTAGGTAACATACTGAATGAAAAAAATTGTGGGTAACATGAATTGAATGAAAAAAAATGTGCTTAACAAGAACTGAATGAAAAAAATTTGGTAACAGGAATTGAAGGCAAAAAAATTGGGGGTAACATGAATAGAATGAAAACAACATGGTAGGCAACATGGATTGAATAAAAAAATATATTGGGTAAAATTAATCGAATGAATAAGAAAATGTGGGTAACATGAATTAACTCAATAAGAAGTTGTGGGTAACATGGATTTGATAAAAAAAAAAAGTGGGTAACACAAAATGAATGAATAAGAAATTGTGGGTAACATGAATTGAAAAAAAAGTTGTGGGTAACATGAAATGAATGAAAAAAATTGTGTGAAACATGAATTGAATGAAAAAAAAAATTGTGGGTAATATGAATAAAAAAAATGTGGGTTAAACTGAAAAAATAAAAATTGTAACATGAAGTGAATGAAAAAAAATTTGTGTAACATGAACTGAACACTTCAGGAGATTGGTGCCTCTAAAGCATAGGTATTTCATGAAATTTATGAACTTTTAAACATAAGTTTGATACAAAAAAAAAAAAAAACCTGTTTATCCCTGCTGAATTTTTCACCAGAATCTTAATAAAAATGGACAATTTATTTCGTAAAAAAAAATTACAAAAAGGTGTCGTCTCTATAAACTGCAGGCTGTTTTGAAATGTGATAAATTTATCACTAATGTTATTCCCAAAGAATTAAGAAATTCACACAACACTGTAACTGTAGTGAGATCATTTTATATTACTAGGTTCGAGTAGCTTAAGATAATTAAGATAATCTGACCTGCGTGTGCGAACAAAGAATGTATTTACCAAGGTATATACCTTGGTATTTACAATGTATTTTGTAAATACGTGTAAATTTGTTTTGTAAATATTATTTTGCATTGTATTTACAAAATAAAACCTATCTGGCCTTTAGAAATGACCATCCTTCCTTCAGTAAAAAAAAATAAAAAATAGCAAACGGGTATGCCCCACCCCTTTCCCTGGTACTATATACGACCTTTCTTCAATCATTTTCTACTTATTCAAGGAACCTTCGGCAATTTTTTCTCATTTTGCTCTGCCATTTAGTGCCTCATACACCAAATAAACCAACCAGGATTATCTTCATGGGTAAACAAAGCCCCATCTTTTGGACCCATGAATAAAATTAAACTATTGGCAATATAAACAAATCACCCATTTTGAAGTTCCTGTCTACTGCTGTTCTTTTGATTCTCCTGCTGACGAATAATTGAACATTCACCTACTGACGAATACACGTGAATGGAAGTTCGAGACAAAGTCCTATCTTTCACACACACACACACACATCAGTCTAGGGACTGGATACCACTGAATTCTTGTATAACTTTAGTTCCATACAACCTGTAAGGCTAGTTCATTCCACAGTTAATCATTTAATTCCTAACTGACCCGCTGACCCGTTTCATTATTTAGCTAAGATTATCCCTAACAGGAAACTGATATAGGAATAAGCTATCAATGTACTTCAACCAAACCGAAGTTTTCCAATCTAAATTATTAGACAAATCCTGGAGAGGAGTCTTGTCATAAAAGAACAAAATGGCTTGGAAGACGTTACCGAGACCATCTGATTCCCGGAACCTCGTAGAATTGGCGATTCCAATTATTTCGGAATCTTTACGGGAATGAAAAGCTGCTCCTGCATTGCTGGGTAATGTACCGAGGAGGTCATCGTTTAACATGGCTCTTGATTAGATACCATCATATCTCATATCCCCTAATCTTGGAGAGTACGAGAAACATTGTTAACGGGCCAAGACGTCTTGAGTCGGTTCTATTCTTCCAACGTTTTATCCCCTAATAATGACATTGCTTCGGTCTCGTTTACCTTAATCCAATATACAATTACCTTGGCTGACTGATTGATTGATTGCGAGTCATCTGGCACCGCAAAAGCCAGGTCCACTTTACTTATTATTTTTCTACCCCGGAATATTATGTATCTTATCACACTACCATCCGGATCTCTCACCCTACTTCCATATCCACTTTATTCGTTAATGCTTATCCCTCTTCCCCGAGAGCATTTCCCATTCTCTCATTCTCTCTCGTTTCCTTAATCGCATTCATAGCTTTCGCTTTCTCTTAAATGCTTCGCTGCCTCATTCACTGTCAAGTGGCGCTTTCTGCACAATGGATAATACTTCATGATTCGGATGCATAAATGAATAGTTTCGAAGGGTTAGTTAAACGTGATCCCCTAATTCGTCAGCGAATTCTATTCTCTGTGTGGTCTCACTTATGAGAGCAGTTTCTGCGAGGATAGTATTTTGTGCGTAATCTCGCATATAAGATGCAGTTTTCCAAGAATTTTATCCTAAGCAAAATCTCATATACGATATTAGAGAGAGAGAGAGAGAGAGAGAGAGAGAGAGAGAGAGAGAGAGAGAGAGAGAGAGAGCTTACCTTACAGACCTTACAGCTCGTTCGGCTTTCCCCATTCCGGTATGTTTTGCATCTTCCAATCTTGGATGGTCTGGGATGAGAGAGAGAGAGAGAGAGAGAGAGAGAGAGAGAGAGAGAGAGAGAGAGAGAGAGAGATATCCCATAAACTACAGTAATGTTTGTCGCATATATTACCAGACTTTGACTTTCCTTTCTGATGGACAAGTTGAAAAAGTTTGATCTAAAACGACATCTCTGCTAAAGCAATGGTGTTGCAACTGTATTCCTAGAGCGTTACGGACAATTCAATTTCCCCAGCATCAATAAACCGAGTTAATAGATGCCATTACTCACAATGCAGGCTGTAATTATTGTTGACGTAGATACTGCCATTCCGGCAAAAGTGGTTATTACTTTCATCGATCCAGCGACATGCAGCTTACAATTAATCTGACCATGCAAGCATATCGAAACACCACAGGTAACTACTTTCACCTAAATACAAATAACCTTCCATTTTCTCACGCAGTTCCTTTCTTTTGTCCTTTCTCTTTCGTACTCTGAATACTTATGCCGTCTGTCATTTTCTTCCGTGAACGCACTTGTTACTTCAGTGGTGAAATATTTCTTGCTTTCAAAGGTAAAACAAATTTTATATCCCCAGCCCTGGCACACAAGTCTTCCAATTGCTATGGCCTTTAAAAACAGCCTTGACAATATTGCCTATTCACGTAAATGATGATAGTGAATATCTGTCTCCCCTTTCTTGGATGTAGAATTTACGATGTTTCCGGAAAATATAAGTTATCCACATAACAGAAACGGAAAATTTCACAAATAAAATGTCGAACAAAGACGTGGAAGACTTCCGATTATATTTATTTTCTCAAATTTATATACAATTGCATACTCTTACCTCAGTGACAGTAACAGCTCCTGAATTAAAGGTAAGAGTAGAATTCTTTTTAAATATATATTTTGAAGAGCTCAAGAATGATATTGCTGTCTAAAATCTAGCACTTGTCACTGACAAAAGATGTAATTGTGGTAACAAGCTCCACTTAACAGGGAACGAAAAGACTGCTTCATAAAAGACAAGCAGGTTAAAGGATTCGGGAAGCACAAAGAGAGAGAGAGAGAGTTCCAAAATACAGTGTAGAGGTGTACGGAACAATGGACTTATTTACTGTCGCTAACGAAAATGACGGACGTCATCTTTAGAAGGAAGTAAAGTAGCCGTGACATACAAGTATGAGTTAAATCTTTAAAGTATGAACTAGTGTATGGATCTACTATAAACTTTAACAATAGCCGGTTTTTATAAGGAAATGTGAATTACTGAGAATTTTTAGAAAATATAGATTACGCGTAATATCATTTTTAACAAAGGTATTTAACACTGTACTTTATTTTTTTTATTCTTCTGTATATATGATAAGTACTATGTAAATAATGTACAGAATTTGGTTATATTTTCAGAATAAATGATTTTAAAAAAGTATTAGTGTGGCTTTACATAAGCTTGAACACCAACTACGCAATGAAAAAAATGATTTAATGTTTTTACGTCTTTTTATTTTTATTTATTTATTCCTTTTTTA
Organism: Macrobrachium nipponense; assembly: GCF_015104395.2. Taxonomy (NCBI): domain Eukaryota; kingdom Metazoa; phylum Arthropoda; class Malacostraca; order Decapoda; family Palaemonidae; genus Macrobrachium; species Macrobrachium nipponense. The sequence goes on along the minus strand of NC_087209.1, from coordinate 11,947,147 downwards.
GCTTTTTTGTGTCATCTGACGTTTATTCATTGACATACGTGTTAAAGAAAAATGGTACTAAGCACGTTCCTTCTATAATTCCCCATATCTTGCAGTCTAGAGTAATTAAATTTTCGAAATGCAACGCAACAAGATTTCTGATATTCTAAAGCAATACCTCCCGCGTTTCCCTTCATTCACGTCTATGCATGAAACTCTGTCTTTTTATCAAGTTCGGATGAAATCCCTTAACAGCGTAGAGAAGTAAATGGGACAAACACAGCGACGGATAGACAGACAGACAGACAGACAGACAATCTCCCTTCATGCGCGTCTATTATTGATGGCTTAGCTTTGTACCCAGTTTGACCTGAATAACTCTAAACCAGGTATGAGGAGTTGCGATGTCAGTGTAGGCGTGACAGACACACTCATGGACGGACGGACAAACAGAAATACATACAGACCGGCGAACGAAAGGACAAATGGCAATACAACCTTAGTAAAAAAAAATTTAAAAAAATAAAAGTTATAGTTTTTCTAACTTTGTCAGAAGGGGAGATAAATGAGCACGTGGGTCAATCAAGTTAAAATGGTTGTTTTATATTTATCTATCATTCTAAAAAAGTGAATTTCAAAAAGACTATCACGATGAGTTATTTTTTTTAGCTATAACTGGCAACTCACAGAAGTTATTCAGGTTTTACCACCCTCCAATAGGCCTGGAAGACCTTTCTTTCATCCAACTTCACTTCCGACAAGGATGTTATGTTTGTTTGTTTGTTTGTTTGTATAGTGCTTTTACGTTGCATGGAACCAGTGGTTATTCAGCAACGGGACCAACGGCTTTACGTGACTTCCGAACCACGTCGAGAGTGAACTTCTATCACCAGAAATACACATCTCTCACTCCTCAATGGAATGGCCGAGATCGAACCCGCGACCACCGAGGTGGGACGCCAACACCATACTAACCACGCCATTGAGGCGCTGCATCACGAAGATGAATCAAAATAGGCTAGGCGCATCTTCTTCTAGAAAAATGACTAAAATACGGACCTCGTCACTGGTGTGGCAAATTTGCCTTCATCTTAATAACCTGTTCGAATGTTCAGCTACGTTACTTTGTTTGTTTGTATGGTGCTTTTACGTTGCATGGAACCAGTGGTTACTTTGCCGATAGCGATTGGTTGTATTCTTTGTGTGTTTTGTGCTGCATTTGTTTACTTATGACGTCCCCAATGTACCCTTCCCTGCTGACTGCTGTAACTCTGTGGCGGGATCTAAGCTGAATAAAGCCTTGAGTATGCGTTGAGGGACCTCGTTACTGGCAACAAGTGACTGGATTGCGGAAGAGATAAGATTGAAGGTTTAGAGGGAGAGGGGCCATTCCATTCTCTCTCTCTCTCTCTCTCTCTCTGTCTCTAGCAAGACATAGATCACGCTCCGATACCGCAACGAGTTTCGAAAACGTCTCTCGCCTACAATGACATAGGAAACATTGTGCAGGGAAAGTTTATGGTTAGGTAATTACCTCATTGCTTAGGATTAGTAGAGGTCTTTTCATAGTTATTTTTATTTTATCTGTTCGGTCAGTTTCATCACATCTACGACTCTTCATTTGATATTTTAAGACGCTGTATTTGCTTCGTAATATTTCAAAAATTTATTTTGCCGATTTACATCAATTTGTAAAGATCCATCCACAAAATGATGAAGTTAACTAAATTGACATCATGCATAATGACCACCATTCCTCCGACCAGCGCCGCTGCAATAAAACGAATCCCAACAACGGCCCTTTCAATGAACCCACAGCAAACAACGCTGACGGCCGACACCATTTCAGTGATTAAGAATATCGCGCCGTCTTTTCATTCACTCCATTTTCCTTTGCACTTCGTCCTGGATAACACACAGATATCAAGTTGGCCACTACATGTTTTACAATGAAATATATGGTAATTCGTGTGTAATTGACGATTAATAACAATCAAACATATCTTACCACTAAAACAGATTGGCCATAAAAGCAACAACTTATTTGGCGCGGACGGTTCACAGATGATATTATTGTTATTATTATTATTATTATTATTATTATTATTATTCAGTAAATGAACCCTATGAGTATTAATATATATATATATATATATATATATATATAATAATATATATATATATATATATATATATATATGGATAAAACAGAATTCTACAAATGGTGTTTAGGTCCGTAGGTAAAACACTCTCAGTGATACCAGGTACTGGCTGTCTGAAAACACTTCTCCTTCCTTTTAGCCGTGGAAGGAAAGAAGGAAGGAAGGAAGACAGTTAAGACTAAATGCTCTGACCAAGCCAGAGGAGTTCATATTTACGTTCGTATTTTTTCTATTTCTTTATTACAAACGAATTTATCTAGTCTACATCCAACTACATAGCAATATATGCATGCATATATATATATATATATATATATATATATATATATCTATATATATATATATATACACATATATATATATATATAGTATATATATATATATATATATTATATATATATATATATATTTATTTTACTGGGTAAATAAATGGGGAGTTTTCAATTAATTTTTTAACAGACTAAATTCGCTAGTTCCGATCATAACATGTAAAACAGAATGGGAAAAGGTCGGAAAATTAGATGTACTAATCATAAGGGAGCAGAACAAATATGCTTTCACAGTATACAGGAAACCCACTTTCGCTGTTTCTTATATTCATTTCTTAAGCTACCACGATGTCTGCGTAAAGATCATGGTCGGGTGCAACCTATTCCTCAAGGAGCTTAGTATATATGTTTAAATGGGTTTGTACATAAAGAATTCAACAGGATTCGCCAACACTTAATACAACTGCTCTGCTCACCGTACATTATCGAGAAGGCTATCAATAAAGCGAATACAATATACTATAGAGGTCTCATTCGTAAAAGACAATTAGATTTCAACAAAATAAAACTTCCTTACGATGAAAACATCCAAAAAGCTTCAGAACACCTCAAGTCCACTAATCCTTTCAATTTCAATCATCCCAAATCCATCGGGAGTTCGCTCATTAACGTATATACTTAAATAAAAGAGGAGAAGAAGCCGGAGTTTACAAGATACCGTGCGGCAATTGTAATGAGATTTACGAAGGGGCGACTGGTAGACCCATCTCGCATAGATTAAGAGCATAAAAGAGCATTCGATATGCTTCAGAGACCTCGGGGATTTTCCTGCATATCAGGGATAAAGGCCAAACCATAAACTGGAGTGCGGCAGAGCTGATTTTCAAAAGTAGCTGACCGTACGAAAGGAAGATGCTGGAATCTGCTTCCATCATTTAAACCAACAAGCTGAACCTGTAAGGAGGACACTGGAAAGCGGATGACATCGACCAGGACGAGTTAATGCTAAGGCCTTTTCTCAAGCCGGTGTTCCAGAACATACGACCACCGGACGTTAATGAGTTAATGAGGCGAATTTCCATCCTTCCTGGGTCAGCGGTGACCTGCATATCAACAGACTTACTGCCACACCTAAATATATACTCCTGCAGTACATCATCTGTTCATATTTTACCAGTGAACAGGTGCAATTAAGGAAGTGCTCGAAATATATAGTTGCTACGTTCAAATAGTGTTTTATTGTCTATTCATTTTCATATACAATATATATATGTATATGTATATGTGTATGTATATGTATATATATATGTGTGTGTGTGTGTGTGTGTGATTGTGTGTGTGTTGTAGGTATATGGTCAGTGGTAAAATCTATCCAGTGTCGAGACGCTTTATACTATATAGCATGAAATTTCCCAGCATTGCATGCCGAGGAGTGTCTACAAATTAATAAACTTACATTCAATCAATGTTCATTTACTTGTACCACAGCTTAATACGACGAGTTTTCACGCAGTAAGAAATATGTGTTCATGAAATCATATGAATATCGTCGATAAATTATGCTTCGCAGTTCGGAGAAAGGATATCATGAATCGTGTCCCAGCTAAAAATATAAACAACTCCTTAGCACACAGCCCAACCGGAGAAAAAAATAGATAAATAAATAAATAGATAAATCAATATATAAATAAAATTAAAAAAAAAAACATAATCCATCGATAACCTTTCAAAATATCTCGTGGACACAAACTGAAGCAATACATGCTAAACATCATGTAAGCTGGCACGATTGGATACAAAACCACATTCCGGCTGAACCCCCCAAAATAAATAAATTAATAAATGAATAAATAAAGTATTCTCAGCATTAGAAACAGCGAAGATAAAGAAGACTAACATCCAAATAAACGCTTCTCATTATAATGTAAATACAATCTATTTCTCAGATGGGAAAAAATTTCCAATATCGGACGACTCTTCTAAAAATAAAAAAATTATTTGCTAAGACACAACGCTTAGCCTCCATCTCATCTTTTTCGGGACGTACCTTCACGTCATTGGGCTTTTCCTTCTCCATGCATTTATATAAGATATCCCCCGGTGCTTGGAGAGAGAGAGAGAGAGAGAGAGAGAGAGAGAGAGAGAGAGAGAATCTCAGCACCACACAAACACGCGCGCGCACACACACAGCATATATATACTATTATATATATATATATATATATATATATATATATATATGTGTGTGTGTGTGTGTGTGTGTGGTATTAATATATATATATATATATATATATATATATATATTATATTTGTGTGTGTGTGTGTATGTATGGTAATGTATGTAATAATAGATATTTATTTTTTATATATATCCACAATCATGCTATGATGCTAAGCATGAGTCATTGTTAATAGAGGAAACCACGCGTGTTAAAAGAGATAAAAAAAAACCGAAGGTAGTGTAAGCAATGGAATAATACATACTAGGATGCCATCACAATAATACGTGAGTGCGTATATGCGTGTCTGCATGCATAAATATCTACAATAATATTCTACATGAATATCCCCCACCCCCTTTTCTTTTGTCGAAGACGACAAAAAGACTCAAGAATGACACGCAAAGTTGATCAGATTTTTTTCTTTTTTTTTTTTATAGGAAGATGCGACGTATAAAAGGGTTCTATTCTAGCGAGTGATTGGCAACTTGCGACAAATTCCAAAAGGCAATTTTCCCTCCAGAACGACACATCTTATTCCCTAGACTTTTTTTTCTTTATTTTCCTCTGATATTTCCATCATTTTCGCAATTTCAAGTGAAAAACAGACTGTCTCAGAAATAGGATTTATATTTACACGTGTGTTGGGAATTTAAAAATAGAAAAATTGTGGATTGTGTAACGTACATTATTCATGTTCGCACGTGGGTAGAGAATTTCTAAATACAAAACATTTTTGACAGGAATTATTACTTATTTATGCTGAAGTTGGCAAATCTGAATTCCAAAACATTTTCATAGATTCATATCCACACGTGTGGGTTAGGAAGATGAAAATGAACTGTTGACTATGAAATATACATTGCAACAGATTCAAATTCCAAAACCATATCATGACCTTAAGTATTTCCATGCCTTTGATGAGATCTTTTACAGTACAATCAGTGTGTTCAAAATCATATACAGCATATACATATATATATGATATATATATATATATATATATATATATATATATATATATATATATATACATATATATATATTATATACATACTATATATATTATACATATATATATATATATATATATATATATATATGTATGTGTGCATGTGTGTGTGTATGTGTGTGTGTGTGTTTGCTAACCCCCCCCCCCTTATCGATTACATGACTTTCATCCTATAGACATCCTAGTTTAAACTAAATCGCCGGCGTATAAAAAAAATAAGAAGAATTCGAGTTGGGAATCTGTTAAGTTTCTAATTTAAGTCGAGAAAATAATTCTCTCTCTCTCTCTCTCTCTTTCTATCTCTACAAACAACCTATATTCCCTTACTCTTTTGTTCTATATTAATATTGCTGGTATCAATTACCTCCCTCTCTCTCTCTCTCTCTCTCTCTCTCTCTCTCTGTCTGTCTGCATTCCTTCTATATACTATATAAACAAAAGCAGAAAAATCTTATGAAAATATTATACATGGAAACGCATGCAAACAAAAGGAAAAAAAAAACATGGTTCGGTTCATAAAATTAAAATACTGTTGATATTTTCAAAAGTGGCGACGCACACCTACTGCCATCGCAGAGTTCCATCGTTATGCAAAATTCCTTTATACAAAAGGGATACGAAAAATCACAATCCTATATCCTGTACAATACTTCAACCAAAAATACCCAAAGGGTTATTCATGCCTTTCACAGCCACATTGAAGAAAAAGGCGCTAACGCAATTAAAATGAGAATCACGATGCTTAGGAATACAGAAAAGAATTTGCATGCCACGTGGGAGCATGAAAAGGCCGAGATAAATGAATTTAGATTCAACGTCCAAACAGAGGTTTCCCTATAACCTTCCTTTCGGCGCCTGCGTTCTCCCGACTTCATACGACGGAACAATTGGCTTTTTCATATCTCCACATGATCAAATACAAAGTGTGACACGGGAAGCTCTTCAGAAATAAAGGAGATTCATTGCCGTGATGATGCAGCGAAGACGATTATAGCTTTCAAATATTAGTGCTACCTGTTTCGATTTATTTTACAGCTTTTTTACTACAAATATTCACACAGGCAAGTATTCCTAGTTTCCATTTCAAAAAACGAGTGAAACGGAGAAAATGATTGCGTATAAAACATGAAAGAAACTAAAACATGTATATTTTCATTTCCAAAAACTCGCATAAAGCTATACATATGAATTGAGAAAATTAAATATTATTAGTCATACACACACTCAGTCTAGTATGTGCGCCATCTGTATAGTTGTCTTTACAATATGTATACATGCTTACTTGTGTGCTTTCTTCCTTGGACGATACCATCCCATATAATAAGAGATTTCCGCAAATTTTAATAAGGATGAAAACTAACTTGAAAAACAATCATGAAATTGTTCACCTGCTCAGATTACCCAACAGCTCTTGTCCCCAATCCCCATCCAGCCGATAACTTTGATGGCCCTACGCTGCTCCTGTAAGCAGTTTATATCCGTTATATATCTCTCCACAACAAATATAAATCTCCTGAGCAGAAGAGGCAAAACTGACGACCCATATGAGGAAATGAGAAAAGGATCTGGAAATTGAATCCAATTCAGGCTGAAAGGATCTTCAAGAGAACGACACAGATTCTTCAGTGTCGGCTGATGATCGACTGAGTCAGTTGGAGAGGCGATTTTGTTGATTTATCACGACCTGCTTCTTGATGGGCTCCTCAGACGATTGGCGATGGGAAACGGAGGCAAAAGGAGGAAGAGTCTGCGATTCAATTTCGAAAGCTCCCGTGAAAGTGAATGACGAGAATATCACGTATAAAAAGGAATGAAAAATTGGCGCCCCCCCCTCTCTCTCTCTCTCTCTCTCTCTTTCTCTCTCGTCAATGGCCCCTGTAGGCTTGTTCCATATGAGTAAGGGTTTATTTTCTGAATTTAATAATAATAAATTGTCTATCCAAATGTACAGCAGCGTGTCTAGAAATTCTCTGAACAAATCTTTAATGGAATATTTAGAGCTGAGACTTGATTGGCTTAAGATGATGTCATCAGGAGACGAAGGGACTCTTGTTGCAATTAGCAATAACTCGCACTGACCACTGAATAAGCTGCCAATGAAATTTCATAGACATTCTAATATAATCCTTTGAAAGTAATCCATTAGCTGAATGGGTGCCGTAGTCTTAGAAAAAGGAAGTGTTTGAGCAATAGGATACCTTCCAGATTTTTTATTTCTACTCTCTCTCTCTCTCTCGTCTCTCTCTCTCTCTCTTCATACATAGACACATGTCACAAACTTACATGCGTACATTTATGACGAATCTACATAAATGAAAATGCAATGGAAGTGACTTCTGAAACTACGAAACGACTTGACGGAAAACTCCCAAATCTGCAGACAGGTCAGATATGACTTGTAAATTTCCGAGGTTCATTATAAGAATTTTCCTTCGTCGGTGAAGAGCAAGTTAAAAAAAATAAAAAATAAAAGAGAGAGAGAGAGAGAGAGAGAGAGAGAGAGAGAGAGAGAGAGAGAGAGAGAGAGAGAGAGATTTAACGAAACGCCAAGAGTTAATATTAAAGTTTGCTTCATTTTTCTTGTTATTTTTTTAAACTTTCATTTTTCTTGCCTTTTGGGTGAATGCCCGCTTGGCAAACGCCCAATTCTAAATTTAGCTTCCTCGTTCGGTGCAGCGGAAGCTTTAGGGAATAAAAAAATAAAACGGTAAAACATGAGAAAGTAAAATTGTTCACTTGCTTTCTCTCATTCTCTCATTTTCATTCTCTCTGTTATAGTTTCTGGTCGTTTTCACTTCTGATGGTTTTCACTTCCTGTACGAAAATGCATAACATATAATCTTTGTTTTGTTTTTCCTATTATTACATTTTTTATTTCTTTTCTCAAGCTTGGAATTTTGCGGCACCGTTCAAATTCTTTAATTTTACACATTATTAAATAATTTGTTCTCAAAACTTTTTTTTTTTTTTAAACTTGCGTAAAGTCGCAACCCAATTTACAGATTGAAGTTCAAGTTTAAGCAGCCATTATCCACTTGTTATTAAGATAACACTGAAAAAGTAATAAGTAAAACGAAAACACAAGAAAGTCACTTCCCCGTTGACAGGAAATATGGTAAAAGATATTAAGAAAAATACTTTTCGTTTCCCTAAAATTTCATTCACTGCAAGACAATGATTTCAAGCTACCCAGAAGTTTAGGCTCCGCCCTTTTCCCTCCTTCAATTCTTTATCTGTATCATTTAAAATGACCGAATGTAACAAATATTTATGCCTCCCAGAATGGTCAGCATTAAACCTCGGCAGCAAAAAGTTGATTCTATACTAAAATGCATCCTTGTTCACAAAGAAAGAAAGAAAAGTATTGATATCAACAGATTAATCTCTCTCTTTCTCTCTCTCTCTCAACTTTTTTACATACAAAATATGTGACACATGGAATAAACTGCCACCAGAAGTCGTAAACAGCAACAGTGTGGAAGAGTTTAAAAGAAAGCTAGACAAAATCATTAGGACACTGTGAATGAACAGTAAAATCTGCTCCAAGAGATAAGTGAGCACACGATGTCTCCTTGGATGGACTAATCCTTGCAACTCTCTCTCTCTCTCTCTCTCTCTCTCTCTCTCTCTCTCTCTCTCTCTCTCTCTCTCCAGAATTTCTGGAAATGAAGAAAAGAACAACATACCAGAACAGGAAAGAGACATGGGAAAATCCTTAGTATTACCAATATTAAATGAAGGAGAAAACACGCAAACCATCATAGCGATGAATGCGCAGGGTTTAGTTACGAGTAACTCAAAAAAAAAAAATAGAGTACTTAGAAGAACTAACCCAAATTGAAAAGAAAATAGATATAATGAATATAAGTGAAACCTGGTATTCCCAAGAGACTGGGAATGATGATCAAATAAAACCAAAGGGTTCCAAACTTATAGATCAGATAGAAAAAATAGGAATCAAGGGGAACCGCAATATATGGGAAAGACAAAAAACAAGTAAAAATATAGAAATATAGTAACTCAGAATGTGAAACTATAGCGGTAGAATTTGAATCTGAAAAATTAATGAACATAGTAATATAGACCTCCTAAATACTAAAGGGGAGTTTGACTTAATAATAGAAAAATTGGATGATATATGTAGAAATCACAAGGACTGGATTATTCTCCTATCTGGAGACTTCAACTTTCCTTTCGTAGACTGGAAAGAACGAATAGGAGATTGTGGTTGTACTTATGCATATAAAAAAGAGAGTATATAGTGCAGAAGATAAGAGGCATTCGAAAAGCTATTAGATATGCTACTAGAATACAACATTCAACAAATAAACCACCTGCCAACAAGAAAGGAAAGTACTTTAGACCTAGTATTTGTGAACGAGATGAATTATGTTAAAGAAATAATAGTTTATAATGCGAATATTTCAGACCGTAATGTCATAGAATTAACAGTCCATTCCAAAGCAAGTGAAAACAGAGATAAGCAAAGAAATGACAAAAAGTGGGAAGGATATGGAAAATACAACTTCTACAGTAAAAATATAAAATGGTCAGAAATAAATGAGGAATTAAACAAAGATTGGGATAACATTTTTCGTAAGTGATGACATAAGGGTAAATACGGAGATATTATATAAAATATTAGAGAAAATAGTGGATAAATATATACCGAAGAAGAAAAGTAAACATCAGTCATGCATACCAAGAGACAGAAGGATCTTGTTCCAGAAAATCAGAAAGTGGAAAAAAAGGTCTTGCAAAAGAAAAAAAATGCATGGAAAGTTATAGAACTAAAAGTAAGATAGAAAATGCAGAACAAAAAGATTATACAATCAAAGAAAATGAAACGGGACTTGGAAGAAAAACCCTAATAAATATCAGCAAAACAAAACCCAAACTATTATACACATACGCGAAAAAGATGAATAAAGAAGAATAGAATTGGCCCTCTAAGAAATTGAAGGGAGATTAACGAATAAAAAAAAAGGAAATTTGCAACATATTGGCAGAACGATATAAGAGAGAATTCACCCCTAAAATAGATAATGAAGATAATGATATAGAAGTAAGGGACGAAAATAGTGAATATTTAGCTGACATAGATATTAATGAAGCTGATATTTGTGCAGGCTATCAATGAAATTAAAAATGGAGCTGCAGCAGGGCCTGATGGAGTTCCTGCTATTTTGTTAAAGAAAGTAGTTCATTCTATAGCAAAGCCACTTGCAATATTATTAGAGCAAAGTGTAGATACAGGCAAGATTTATGATGAGCACAAATTAGCATATATTACCCCTACTTTCAAAAGTGGATCAAGACCAGAGGCTAGTAATTAGAGGCCTGTGAGTCTAACATCACATATTATGAAAGTGTATGAAAGGGTAATGAAGAAAAATATTATGAAACATTTAATAAAAAATAATTTGTTTAATATGGGACAACATGGTTTCGTACCTGGAAAAAGTACACAAAACCCAACTGTTAGTCCACCGTGAGAACATATTCAAAATATGAAAAGCGGAAATGAAACAGATGTTGGTTTATCTAGACTTTGCAAAGCTTTTGACAAGGTAGAACCATAATATATTGGCGAAGAAAATTAGAAAACACAATATCGTGATAAAGTAGGAAGATGGTTAAAAGAATTTTTACACAACAGAAAACAGATAGTTTATTGCAAACGATGAGAAATCGGATGAAGCCAAGGTAATATCCGGTGTGCCACAAGGTACGGTGTTAGCTGCAATACTGTTTGTTATTATGATTGAAGACATAGACAGTAATGTTAAGGATTCGGTAGTGAGTAGTTTCGCTGATGAGACAATAATAAGTAGAGAAAATTACATGATGAAGATAGGAACGCTCTACAAAGAGACCTTAACAAAGTATATGATTGGGCAGAGGTAAATAGGATGGTATTTAACTCTAGCTATATGCATATAGGGGACCTAATAATGAGACAATCACAAATAAAGAAGCAGTTAAAGACCTTGGTGTGATGATGAATAGGACATGTTTATGCAATGATCAAATAACAATTCTGTTGGCCAAATGTAAAGCAAAATGGGAATGTGTTACAGCACTTCAAAACAAGAAAAGCTGAACACATGGATTATGCTTTATAAAACATATGTTCGTAGTCCACTTGAATATTTGCAATATGATATGGTACCCACACTATCAAAAGGATATTGCACAAATAGAGAGTGTACAAAAAGGTCCTTTACAGCTAGAATAGAAGAAGTTAAGGACCTTGACTACTGGTAAAGACTACAATCCTTAAAATTATATAGTCTAGAAAGGAGAAGAGAGAACGCTACATGATATTCAGGCATGGAAACAAATAGAAGGAATAGCAGAAAACATCATGGAACTAAAAATATCAGAAGAGAGCAGAAGGTAGATTAATAGTGCCCCGAAACTACACCAGGAAAATAAGGAAAGTACAACAGGACATTAATCCACTACGCACCAGCATCAATAATGCAGCGTCTATTCAATGCGTTGCCAGCTCATCTGAGGAATATATCAGGAGTGAGCGTAGATGTGTTTAAGAATAAGCTCGACAAATATCTAAACTGCATCCCAGACCATCCAAGATTGGAAGATGCAAAATATACCGGAAGATGTACTAGCAACTCTCTGGTAGACATTAGAGGTGCCTCACACTGAGGGACCTGGGGCAACCCGAACAACATGTAAGGTCTGTAAGGTAAGGTCTCTCTCTCTCTCTCATGCAGATCCTCCTTTCGCAAATAGAGGGAATGATCCCAAGAAGCAAACATTAGGTGAAATGATGAAGGGGTCATTTGTTCCCTTCACCCTTTACTTTAGCTTGCTTGCTTGCAAGATCAGAGGAGTGACGTCAATATATACTTTATACATCTGTACGATAATTTAACATGTATGCTTGACTGATTTATGACAATTCGGCTATGAAGCCAAGCACTAATTCCGACGGAGCATTCAGTTTAATGTATGTATTATATGAATACGCACATATATTTACTATACACGCGACATTATATATATATATATATTATCATATATATATATTATATATATATATATATATATATATATATATATATATATATATATATATATATATATATATATATATATATAGTATACATAATACATACACGTTTCATGCATATAATCCTCGCAGCTTGCATGAAAATGCAGCATATTTGCATCAATACAAAATATGAAAATGTTAACTCTGTATGCCGGTGGCATCTAAAATACAAAATTAAAAATCTGGGGGAAAAAGGTAAACATCACCAAAAGCTTTAATTCACGCTTACTTTTAAATCTACACGAGAGAGAGAGAGAGAGAGAGAGAGAGAGAGAGAGAGAGAGAGAGAGAGAGAGAGAGAGAGAGAGAGCTTATTCCAACCTTAAAAATAGTTCACTTGGTGCTTTCATTTTCCCACGGTTTGCTTCTTGTGAAGTTATAAGACTTCACGAAACGAAAAGAATTACCCAAGAAAAATGGCAGCGAAATCGCTTCGCTTCTTATTTTGTCTTCCGTCCTGTTTTCTGTTTACATTCTCTCACGACATATTCTCCTTCCTTCCAAGTTTTACTTTTACCTCATATCCATTTTGCCGCTCCTTCCTGCTTCAATTTTTTGAAAGGTCAAAGCAATCACATTCAAAAGCCGAAAAAGTAAAGTCTGTTTACGAAGATCTGGAATTTTTACGCTTCTATATTCGCGAAAATATACAGAGGAGAAATTGAAGGTGGGGGTGGGGGGCGACGTCAAATTTGGCGCCTCTATCTTCCCAAAAGCATGAGAGAAAAGTTGTTCTTTCTTTTTTCCGAATTGCGTTCTTACTCCCTTTTCGAAGACGGCGCGAATTTCGTTTCAAATCTATGAACATTATTTCCGAAAGTCAGTCTTACAGAAATCTTGGAGGAATGTTGTTGGGTTTTCCTCACTCGCAAAAAAATTGCTTAGGTTGCAAGACATTGTAAGATAATGGTCTTCAGAGTGATCTATAAGGTTCGCGTGAGGGCAACAGTCGCCAACCGGAGCTTTCTATTTGTTTTAATAGTTAAAATCAAAATTGTATTTCGGTAAATCTTAACCAATATTCCAGGGAAAGTTGTTATCACTGTTTATAAAATCAAAATGAATAAGAACGAAACGACATTGCAAATATGAACAGAACAGATTGTGCAAAGAGAAAAAAAGTTGAAAAAAAAGCAAAGAAAATATAAATGTTAAGAAATCGAAAGTAAATATAGTCACATACATTTACTGCACAATTGAAAATTATGACCAATTTCATCATTTACTAAGCCTTTCAATTCCTTACCTGTTAAATGTTTTTGTTTTTCAGTGCTTATGACTCTACATTATTATTACGATATATTTTAGTGTAAACTCAAACAGTCAGGATCATGAGTACATCAAGAATCATTCTTTTATTTCACAAAGACAATTTTGATGTAATTCGACTTGATCCTTTCCTTAGTTATCTGTGTATCATTATGCTCATCTTTCTCTGTTCTTATATATTTTCGATTACTATTGCTTTGTCATAACATTTGAATATCTGAATCAATACAATTTCTGTACTTATAAACTCATGTAAGTCTCTCTCTCTCTCTCTCTCATTTCGAATGCATGACCCCTGACACAACGTTTTATTAGACCATTAAGACCGAGAAATGGTTCGTTGTACTCCAGAACCTCAGAGAATTGACAGCAATAATTCATTTTAAAGAATTTCTCGAGAAATTGTTATCCTGAATTCCCGCTTTCCTTTCTCATGTAATCCTCCTGCCTCTTCTCTCACTTCCTCATTCTCTTGAAAGATTTATAAGTCGATTCCAATCTGTGAATGGGTCCAATTTTATAACACCCCATCAGCTGTTTCATTGTCCGAAAGTTCTAAAATGAAAATTTTAACAATTATTTAGTCTCTCTCTCTCTCTCCACTCTCTCTGCTCTCTCTCGTCCTCTCAATCTCTCTCTCTCCTCTCTAATCTATATATATATATATTATATATATATATATATATATATATATCTAATATATAGTAGAATGTTGTGAAAATAAAAAACGCTTCCAATTCAAGATGCATGTTATTTCCAACTAATTCAGTTAATCCAGTTACGCCAAGATTTCAATCGGTCTGTATATAATAATCTTGAGAGACATTATGTAACAAACAGCGCCTTCCTTTGTTCTGACAACATAAAGGTGAAGGACGTCTCAAGTGATAAACCTGCGCTGTTAGTTTTTACCGTTTGATTTTGCTGGGTTATGCTTACGACAGTTTTCCGTATATATATATATATATATATATATATATATATATATATATAATATATATATATATATATATAATATATAGAATTTAATATAATATATATTATATATATATGTATATACTATATACACACGTAGTTAATATTATATAAATATATACTATATGGTGTATGCGTATATATATATATATATATATAATATATATATATATATACATTATATGCATTACTATATATGCCATATGCTAAATTTTTGTAAAGACTGGGATTTTGTGGGGGGGGAGGGGGCTGTGGGGTAGGGGGGCTCGGGGGATGGAGGCGAGGGAGCGATAGAAAGATGAACGGAAGGTTGCTAAATTACATTTTTTTGCCTTTAACCTATTCACCTCTTTCTATTGAGGGGAGACTCTGACCTTTCTCATAAGCCTTTTATAATCCCAGTAATCCTTTTATAATGACGTTACTGAAAAAAAAAAAAAAATATGTGCCACTGACAAAGGCAACGACCCATCACAGTTTACCGACTACCCAACACGTATGTTATTTACAGCGTAGGTCAACAGAAGCACAAAGCGTATCAAGAACACTATATATATATATATATATATATATATATATATATATATATATATATATATATATATATATATATATATATATATAACAAAATTTATTTCCTAATTGACACTGCAGACGACGGAAAATCAACATTTACTAAATTCACATGATTTCACAACATCCTTGACAACAAGAAGATGAAACCGACGGCCCATTCTATCAAAATTTCAACACATAAAACGAAGTAGGGACAGTTAAAGCGATCTAATTAGACTATGTTAAATATTGGTTTCAATAACTTAAATTCATCAGTTTAAGAGAAGAAAGACACACACACACAAACAGAGCGTCCCCACCTCCTTTTATTAAGAATAAATATTTTCAGTTTTATGTTCAAAGTCTATGGATGTTTTCAGCTACTGGGATTTACACACTAATGTGCGTGAGCTTGTGTGAGAGAGAGAGAGAGAGAGAGAGAGAGAGAGAGAGAGAGAGAGAGAGAGAGAGAGAGAGAGGTTTGCCAAACAGAATTTGATATTTATTTTTTTATCGAGAAGTGTCAATAACTAAAGTCATCGATCACAGAGCGAAAGAGAATTCATCTGGTATTAATGAAATAAGTACAGTACATAATGATTGTTCTTCAGAACAAAGGTATTTTCAGAAATTTAACCGTCATCAGAATAGATACTCAGAGCGCAAGGGAATCTAACATCAATGACGAATACGGGCAGTAAATAGCTACAGAGGGTACAAAAATTGATGGCTGAAATTGGAAATAGTGCATGAGTGTTTAACAAAGGAAAGGTAAAATACTGGAAGCAATCAGCTGTACATTCCACAGCGACAAATGAAAGAGAATCAAAACGCAATTAAAGGAAACGGTTGTTATTAAATCCTTCGTCGGAATGAGGCTACACGAAGTGGGGGAAAACAAATGGAAATGAGGACTAATGTCAAGAAATGGAACAAAATTCCAGATTAAAAATAGATTAACGCAATAAATTAAATAATCTAGACAGGTACAATGTGTAATGGACTTCACTTTGCACTTACTTATCACAGACACCACAGATTAATTCTTTAAAAAAAAAATAATTTGCAAACTTTCTACACAGTCTGGAATAAAACCTTTTAAATACCATAGAACACTATCACGATTCAAGCCAAGTTAAGAAAAATCTGTGCAAGGCATTAAAAACCAGAGCTTAGGAAGAAGTATCCCTTATATATAAAAAGCGAGCGTAGGTCGTTGTTGACTATTATTCCTGCCGAGAGGAAATGCATTGCCAACACAACAACAAAGGGCTAAAGTTCCCACCAATCATTATCAAAACGTGACCGCCACAACGTGAGCTCATTGACAACATTGGGATGTTGTGCAATTATCAAAACTACAATAACTCCGCAAAATCGGTTTTTACAAAGAAAAACGTTACGTGAAAATGAGTCTGGAAACTGATATCTAGTACGTCGCCATACTGCTAAGACAGGCTCGCGCACGATATAAATAAACAACAGCCTGTCTGTTACATATTTCTTTGT
Source organism: Macrobrachium nipponense (assembly GCF_015104395.2). Classification (NCBI taxonomy): domain Eukaryota; kingdom Metazoa; phylum Arthropoda; class Malacostraca; order Decapoda; family Palaemonidae; genus Macrobrachium; species Macrobrachium nipponense. Next base: position 11,930,117 of record NC_087209.1, on the reverse strand, counting down.
CGACCTAAAACGGAATACGGTGTATGTTTATCAGTTTAAACCTTTACTTTTCACCAACGATAACGCAAAGCTATAAAAGGAATTGGTAAACCAAATGAAATTGAGTCTAATCCCTTATTCACATACATAGGTAATTTGTAAGCGTAAAACATACTTCCATTATTCTAACTCGGTGGTTTTCCGAACAAAAATGACCTTCAAGGATTCGGTGACATATGCGAGTGAGAAAATGGAATACGATATCCTGATTGATATTTATGCCGAAATCAAAACACAAAATTACCTCATACTTTTTCCATGGGCGATGACTGTCTCCGTGACCAAGCTGGAATGACGACCACAACAGCAAAAGTAAACAGAACCAGAACGGCTATCACCATTAAAACCTGCCCCTGGAAGAATGAAAAAATGAATTGTAAGTACTAGTAATTTAATCATTAATCTAATAACAAACTATGGAACTAAGCAATGTGGGAGTTTTCATATGATACTTGCAAAATGTTAGCCTAGGGTCGGAGGTAACGTAGCCTAGTATAGCCTACTACGGGCTGACAATTCAGTACATAAATATTTCTTATTTTTCAACCTCAGGCTCTTAGGTTTAATTACTTTTGTGTTTCAGCTGTATTACTCTTATGATCGTCTGTGCATCAGAATGCTGACTGTAATCTGTCAGAGTTTGTATGATAACTGTCTCAACTTTGGCATTTTTGTAATGTATGATAACAACTGTCTCACCTTTAACATTTTTATAATAATTTTGACCAACACAATGTGGCCATATTTTTAGGCAAATATGCTGCCTTGCATTTTAAGAATAACACTGATTTATGAGTGAAGGCGGTAGGCTATGCATCTCAGAAAGGTTAGGCAAGGGTATGGTACAGAGTAGACTAGGTTAGTGGTTAACAATATATTTTAAATGTATAATATCTTTTTAAAATTTTTATTTATTGTCGTAATTTATTCAAGATATTCAATGTTATACAGTAATTTGCTGTTGGTCTGTTCAACAGGATGATTGTCAGAGAGTGATGTTCTTCTTGCTTTAGTTTTGATAACTATCTGGTCATATTTCCAGGCAAATGTATTATCACCCTATTTCGTACAAAGTATTAGAAAAAACTGCAATGCTTGCTAATCTGCAAGTAGAGAACTTCAGTGATTTAAGTGCAAAGTTCTAGGGTAGCCTACGTGCCACGGAAGGGTTAGGCGAGGGTATGGCACAGACTAGCCTAGGCTATGACAAAACATAGAATATGTAATACTGTATTATCCTTGCTGCTTAATTAAGAAT
>NC_087209.1:11908820-11923820 GCF_015104395.2 Macrobrachium nipponense | reverse complement strand
GCTATTTTATGTGTTTTTTTGAAGCCGCATGAGCAAGATATTTCAGCAAAAATTATAGACCCCCCATTCCAGTTTGTTTATCTCCTGATCGCTGGTAGCTAATAGACAGACAAGAAATGTAATGTTTCCGAGAATTTTCATATATTCATGATTTCACATTTAAAAAGCAAGCATGCTGTTACTTGTTGGGGCTTTGGGCGGAAGGGGGCAAGTTGAGTCTTGGGGGGACCAGTTGGCCGCCCCCAGCCCCCCAAATGACGCCCCTGAGTATATATTAATTTTATTTGGTATTTTTATATTTTTAGTTCGTTTAGTATTTTTCACACTTAGCCTTGCTGTTCTTTGAAAACATGATGACCAAGTTTACCCGCCCCTCTCCCCAACCCCACGCGACCAGGGGGCGATCAAACCGGTTTGCAGGGGGTGGGTGAGTGGTTTCATTTCAACCCTACTGTCACCATTGGGGAGAACTAAAAAGAAAGAAGAAAACACTCGTATTTTATTGTTCGGAGCACGGTGAAATTATGCAGCTTGTGGATTTAGTTTTCAATTTGAAATGAAATGGATCAGCCCAGTTGAAAAGGTGATTTAGAACGGCCTTATATATGTTTTTTATCGGAAATGTGTTGTGAATTTTACTATGATGAGTTATAATATTTGTTTAATGACGTTTGGAATAGTGTGCTTTTATCTGTCAGAAGTTATGGTTGTTCAATCAAGTTTGGAGACGTGTTTCTTAGTTTCAAGCACGATAAAACTTTTGTGTAATCAGAGGCGTTCCTAGAGTATTTGGCACCCGGGGCGGATTATTCCAGGCTAGTATTCCTTTGCACCCCCCTCCCCACACACCCCCAATAACTGGAGAATTTTGATAAGGAATGAATATATAGCTTTTTGGGGGGTTGATATCTTGTAATACTTATATATAGCCATCGTCTCTAGTAATACTTATATATAGCCATCGTCTCTAACACTTTATGCCCCTTTCAGCATAATCACAGTATTCAAATGTGAATATAAATGTGAATATATAAGCGAAAACACAAAGAAATAAGCACAGCATACCTTAGCGAGACAAGTGACACACTTGTTTACAATAAGCGTATGGTATAAAGAAAACGGGCGATTCCTGCCTCAGAAAATCACTGAATAATAATAATAATAATAATAATAATAATAATTGGAAACATCAAACGGAGGAATTGGATATATTCTATGAGCCTTTATGACACCACCCATCAAGCTGTCACCCGGGGGAAACACCCCCCCCCCCCCATACCGCCCTCCATTTAGTACGCCAATGTGTGTAATTGTTTTTTGACTCAACAGCTTAGACTAGAGTTTCAGGTTTCATTCATATATTTATTCCTCGAGAGAATGGAATTATCCACGTAATTTCAGTGAGCCTAAGTCTGTCTATACAGCGTATTCATGCCCAGTGTGCAAATGACTTCAAAGCTTGGACGTAAAAAAAAGACATTAATTTCATGAAAGTGTAACTTCGTAGAATGCAGTGTGGGAAGGCGACGCATGTGTTGTTACAATGCTGTTCTCTGTAATTTTGGATTAAACGTTTTTGGTTGTGTTTTATGCTTTTCCTGGCTGAAAGACATTCTGTGGTACAAGCTCCTTTACATTGTAAATCTCCAGACTCCATGGAAATTAGAAGTTTGGGTTGAATAAAATACCAAGGCATTGAAAGGGATTAGATTTCAAATTTCTCCCTTTTATTTGCAAGACATGTCGTGAAAATGATCAAGCCTGCTGTCAATGAAATATGCTAAAGTTTTTTTTAATAATGCCAAAAAGAAATGTGCTTGGAGGTTTCTTATAGAGGATTGAAGTTAATGAAGTTTAGTCTCTTAATCACTTTAACATCCATAGCCGGCCATTGTAGGGACTCTCAAATTTGTCGATCGAAGAGTTTTACAACTGCCTAATCGTCGTGGTGGAATCATTCTCGGTGTCGGTGTGACCAGTTAGCGTGTGGCTGTGTTCGGTATTAGTCGCGTTTCTGAAGTGTCTGTGGGGAAGTAATGTTACTCCTACAACGGATTATCTCTTTATAGCCTGGTAAGTGTCAGTGATCATTCTTTATCACATAAAGAAGGCCAAGGGATAAAGTTCTCAGGCATTGCTTGCGGAACGTCACAAACAAAAAAACATTTGTAAATACGAAATGACTGCAGCTGTGTAATGTTCTCGAGTAGTGTAATCTGGAAATAGATATACTGGACCATAACTCATGAGTACTCGATTATTATTATTATTATAATTATTGATTTGTATGAAATGGCTGATTTCAGAATATACCTATTTATACAACAGAGCATTGAACACGTGGTGCATACCTTGATTGCATGAACATTTACGCTGACATGGTCTTGTTTTATTGAGGTGACGCTCCAAAAAACTTTATATGAATATATCTGCAGTGAACTAAAAGTAGAGGTAGGCCTAATTGCCACACAGTTGACAGGATTTACATATTAGCCAGTAATTCTGAATAGGAACAGCTTGTGCTCTCTATTTACAAGCCACAGTTGAATAGACCTCCTCGAATAGATGGCAGTAGTTCTGGTAATTCCCTGTGTTGATGACTTATGGAAAGATACGTGGGCTAAAATGAATGGCTTTTGACATTTGTTCAACATGTTATTGTGGCTTTCAGAGCTATAGTTACTTTTGTCAACTCAGAAGCCATACACTTAAGGAGCTCTAACTAGTATAGAAACTTGTTCACAAAGGAGTATTATCCATTATCCATGATGACTAGGAAGGCGCAAATGGTTAACTAACCTCGGAATGGGTGAAAGTACTAAGTGGTTTACTAAAGATCTCCATGATATCAGGTAGTTAATCTTGGGAGTAGTAATACCTCTTTATACATCTTAAAACACATGCATTGGGACTAGGCATTTGTTTTTGTTATTAGTGTAAGACTGATAAGTCATTTGATAGTTTTTGTGGCCCATAGGTTGAGTGTCATTTCCGGTGATTATCCTGGTGTGGTATCACCAGCAGGCTCCTTTGGTCGATGTTCTGTGTTCCACATCTTGGGTACCAAAGCACTTGGACTAACGAAGGCAAGTACCAACATTTCAGTTATTATCGCTATGATATAGTGGCCTACTTTCAGTTTCAGCATTTCAATTTTTACATAAAAACTCCACCAGCCGCCTTGCGATAATATATAATATATGTATTCGCAGGTGTAGGCCTACTCGGTATATTTAGCCACCAGGCGTCTTAACTGGTAAAGAATCCAACCAATAGGGAATAGACAGCTGTTATATAAACCACAATGCATCAGATTGTAAAACGTAATTAGTTTTGCCTCTCAGAATGACATCCGTTAATTTTGAAGTCCACTGATATAACATCCCCCCGCCTCTCTCTCTCTCTCTCTCTCTCTCTCTCATTAGGAGTATACTAATTTGTAAGCATCTTAATGATTTTGATTTATATATATTCATCGAGCGTCCAAAATAATTTAGTGCGTTCATCTCTCTCTCTCTCTCTCTCTCTCTCTCTCTCTCTCTCTCTCTCTCTCGAACTGCTCCGTAAACATACTTCATGATGACGATTTATTTTGGCCGAGTCCCCAAAGTTAATTCATTCATTACGTTCGTTATTAAGATAATTGGTGTTAATTGATATAATGTAAAGCTTTCAACTTCATTAATATGGTGTAACTAAATTATTGCTTTTAAAGTCATTAAATATCGCGAGTGATCATTCACAATGCACTCGCTTATAGTCAGGAATAAACTGATGGAATTCAGTGTCGAAATATGTTTGCATGTCACATAGCTCGTTCATATTTATTTATTTATTTAATTCTCTCTCTCTCTCTCTCTCTCTCTCTCTCTCTCTCTCTCTCCAGGCTGATTTACCTTTGGAGCCTTCATGGTCAGTTGATTCTGTCCATATGATTAAGTATCCGATTCTGATCATGCATGAAATTTCTCTTAGTCTAAATTTTTTCTGTGAGAAGGACACGCTCTCAAGGGCATAGATATTTATGTCTTTATAATTTTAAGGAACGATTTTGGTTAAGCAAATAGTCTTCCCCCCATTATCCGTCTAGTTGTGAGAGGAGTGAAATTGCTAAGATAATGTAAAGATGACAGGCCGGAGTTTTGCTCTCGGTGTATTGTGCATTCATGTATACTCCCCACCGTTACCCCAACCCACACCTACACTTTACACCCCAACCCGCATATACCCTACACCCACCTCAAGCGTCCCCCCTCCACCTCCCCGTGACGTAATTTCAGAGGAAAAGTGCAGAGTGAACTATCAATAAAAGCAGAAACAGGAGAATAGGCAGATGGAAAAATGCTATTGATGAACAGAGGGAAAGAGTAGATGAGAGAACGGCAGGTGTTAGTTATTCAGTCAGCAACACAAGTAGTTTAATAATAAACTTATAATTAAGGTTAAAGGTAGAAAAGTAACAGCTTTATTAAAATTCTGAGAAACGCTTTAAGAGACATTCTCTAAAGTCTGGAAAAATTAGATGATAAAATGTTATCGAAAAAAAAGGCCTTAAATGAATTTTCTATAAGTTGCCCTTGAAATATTGTGAACAATGTGTTTATGCGCCAATATCATTGAAACACCATCAGTTAATGTGATCCATAGAAATTATTTTTCATGGACTGTTGGTGTATTTTTCTTTTTTATGTGTAATGACTGAATATCGTTTATTCATGGTTCAGACAGGCATATTTAACCGTGTCCTTACTGTGATGTGTTGAAAGTTCTAAGTGCCAACTATAGTTCGTATAATCTCGTACTAAAAATTCTTATACGCCCCCCTCTAAAGTGGCAGTGCAAAAGTGCACCTCGCGTGGTGCACTGTAGGCATTACAAAAGGTTGCTTGTAACGTCCCTCCTACACCTACCTGCATCCACGGCTCTGCCTTTTACATGATCTCCAGTCCCCTTCCTCTCTTCAATCTTTCCGGAGGAATAATGCCGTCACGTCAGTGCACCTCATGCGGTGCACTGCAGGCATTACTTAAGATTCTGTGTAGCGTCCGATCGGCCTCAAACTGCAAACCCTTTCATTCCTTTTACTGCACCTCCTTTCATATTCTCTTACTTCCATCTTACTTTCCACCCTCCGAACAGTTGATTCATTGTGTAACTGGGATGTTTTCCACCTCTTACCCCTTTCAGACCTTTTTGCTGTCAAATTCCGATTCAGCTCTGAATGACCTCATAGGTCCCGGCGCTCGGCCTTTCGCTTCAATTCTATATTTAATTCTATTCTCTTCTCTTAAGTATTGCTGTCCAACCTCTCGGTCTTTTAATTCGGAGTGTCCAACTCCTATTCACTGTCTTATTATTAATTATTATTATTATTATTATTATTTATTTATTTATTTATTTATTTATTTTTTTTTATTTTTTTTTTTTGTGTGGCGGGGGGAGGAGGATGTCTCTCAGTCATCCTATTCGAATGGGTGGTTTCTACAGTGTGGGGTTCCGGGTTGCATCCTGTCTCTTTAGGAGTCCATCGCTTTCCTCACTGTGTGTGCTGTTTCTAGGAGCACGCTCTTCTGCATGAGTCCTGGAGCTGCTTCAACCTCTAGTTTTTCCAGGTTCCATTTCAGGGAATTTTGGATAGTGCCTAGTGTTCCTATGATTATGGGTACAATTTCCAGTGGTATATCCCACATCTTTCCTATTTCTATTTTTCAATGGTCTTGACACTTATCCATTTTTTCCATTATATTATTTTATTATTTATTATTTATTGTTATTATTTATTAGATTATTATATTATTAATATTGAGAATTAAAAGCCACAGTAGTGTTGAAAATATATTTTTACCACTACTGTGGCATTTAATTGTCAATATTATAGTCTCGTTACCAAGGTTCCTTATTCATCATCATCATCATCAATTATTATCATCCAGAAGATGAACCCTGTTCATATGGAACAAGCTCACGGGGGTCTTTGACTTGAAGTTCAAGCTTCCAAAGATTTTGGAGTTCATCAAGAAGTAGGAGGCGTAAAGAGAAATACAGAAAGAAGAGAGACTCCCTCGCCGAATGGGCGGAAGCCCCCCCCCTCGTACTACTTCTGACAGCTTAAATCTCATAAATCTCTTTGCAAGAACTCCATATACATATAGTTCACGACTTTTTGCAAGAAACTCATATACATATAGTTCACAAAAGTCGTCTGAATATGAATAAGGCATAACGAGAGAAATGAGATGCGGCCAACGTTTCCTCATACGTTTTTGGTGTGGTGCAGGGGTTAGCGTTCAAACTTGACCCATTGTCAGGATAGGCGGAGTACGATTTACATCTAGCGAGATAGTACTTGTATTCCCCCGATGGGTAAACGTTTTTTTTTTTTTTTCGAGTGATTTGTAGGTTTGTAAGACTGGTCATTTTTTACGCCTTTCTCCCTCAGTGGTTCTCAACATTGGGGGTTTTGGTGGGGGGGGGGGGGGGGGGGGGTGGTTGTGTGGAAGAGGAGAGCGTCAGCAATTTCAATGGGAGACGCGAGCCATAAGGTAAAATAAAAAGATTTTTGATTACCTTCGTTATTTTCTTAACAAGTGAGAAACTATTATTCAGAATATGAAAAAATGCAAAAGTCTGTACTTATAATGTTAGTTTCCTATAGTCTGCTACTCTAGTTAGACTCGTTGGGCATGGCATGTTTTGTAATTATTGACCTCCCTCCCTATCTCTCGAAACCCCTTCTCTCTCTCTCTCTCTCTCTCTCTCTCTCTCTCTCTCTCTCTCCTTTCATTTTCCTTTAAATCTGGGAGGGAATTTGACTCATAGATGCAAGGTAGCCGTGGAAGGGAAGAACCAAAATCTTAGATGGGGCGCGGTAATAAAAAGGTTAAGAACCACTATTCTACCTCCTAACATTGAATAGGGAGAGCAGAGTGGATGGGCAAAGGAAAGAATAACTTTGAGCTGGAGGTTGACTTATTGGTTAGTTCTTAGCGGCGTCGCAACGACAATTTTATTGACGCCGGAGCTGGAGGTACGTTCAGTGCTGCTTTGATCTCAACAGAAGGAAAAATTAGGGCCTTGATTTGTGAGGATTCACAAATGGAGAGAGAAATAGTTGTTCATGTGAATTATAAGCACTGAAAAAATACTGTAATATTTCTTATTGTTTCGAAAGTTATCTTTTAGAAAGGTAGGATCTTAATCCAGAATGTTGAAGGTAGGATTTTAATCCTGAATGTTAAATGAAGTCTTTCTTGCTCGCCGTTCACGAGATGACTGGGTAATAATACATAATACTAAGACTTTTTAATCCAAACTTGATGAATAAGGCGTTAATTAACCTTTCCTTATGTCGTAAATAATTAGCGTTAATGACCGGGAACCGCTGCAATGTACCTAATTTTATAAAACAAGAAATAATAATTAAGCTTATATTTATGTTTTTCTTTAAATTTACTTTAGTTTTACTAGTCCTTGTGACTTTCATTTGTTTAATTAGCTTTCTATCAGCATCTGCTTTAGTTTATTCAAGGTAGGAACGAATCACGGATTGTATCAATAATGTATGAATCATTAAACACGAACATGAGCCTAGTGATATATTTTTTCAGGATTGAGTAACGTAGGCCTATTTGAACATTTGCTTATTGTATTTTCTGTATTCGATTTTACTGCGTGTATAGTTTCCCGAAAAGAAAACTATTGTGCCGGCTTTGTTTGTCCGTCCGTACTTATGTCTGTCCACACATTTCTGTTCTCCCTCCAATCTTGAAAACTAATGATCTAGAGGGCTGCAAATTGATATGTTGATCATCCACCCTCCAGTCATCAAACATACCAAATTGCAGCCATCTAACCTCAGTAGTTTTTATATTATCTAAGGTTAAAGTTAGCCATAATAGTGCGTTTGGCAACGATAGAAGCCAGGCCACCACCGGTCCGTGGTTAGTTTCGTGAGCCGGGGCTTATGCAGCCTTATACCGATACCATCGAAAGATAGATCTATTTTCAATGGTCTTGATTATACGCTGTACAGGAAACTCTGTAAACTCAATTGCGAAGAATAAACTTCGGCGCATATTTTACTTTTTTTTTTTTTTTTTTTTTTTTTTTTTTTTTTTTTTTTTTTTTTTCTCACAAAACCTAGGCACAGATGAACATCCCTCAAAGACCCATTTCTCCATTGCCGCTATTTGCATCTCCTTTTTCTCTTTATGGATTCTTCCCCTCGATCGTTCGTCTTGGAAGAAAATCCCCCTTTTGTTGAATTCGGAGCCGCTCCGTCCTTCATTTCAAACGTCATTCGTCTTATTTTCTCTTAACGCGAACGAAAAAAAATGGGTTCCCATTTTCTTCGGAGTTGACAGCTCGTGTCGAGGGTGGACTAATGCATAGGGGATTTTAAATTCGCGTTGAATGTTGCCGTCAGTCACTCCCCTGAGATTTCAGGCTTCTTTTACGATTAAGTATGAGGATTTATGTATATGTGTATGTATTTATGGATGTGTGTATGATTTTTGTCACAAAGACCGTGACATATTTTACCTTTATTCACAAATATAAAACCACAAACATCGTTCAATATCCAGTTCACTATACATCTGCATTAACTTACGCCAAAGGAAATGATGATTCATAGTAGTCCGTTGCCGGTGGGATTCAAACCCCACTGGCGACGTAGCACTTATCATTTATCATAGTGTCAGCTATTCTTGAGCTATGGATATTTAACGGTAGTTGTGGCTTACTATTTGTTTGGCGTGTGTATTATAAATATGTACTATATATATATATATATATACTTATATATATATATATATATATATATATATATATATATATATATATATATATATATATAATATAATATATATATATATATATATATATATAGTACTACAATTTAACAGTTATTTAAGATTATTAGCGAAAATAATTCTTAATAGTGGACATGGGATTTTAAAGCACACCATCTTGACATAGTTGTTTAAGTGGAGTTTTTTTTTTTCCACGGGGACATTGACCCACGAAGGACCCAATGACGTTTACAGGAGTTGGGCGCTATTATTTACAATTTCGTATTTCGTAGCTAACAGCCCCTTGACAGACAGCATTTTCTTTCTTGCAGAATTTCTGCTTTGCTTGGGCTTTCAATTCTGTTTATTATTATTATTATTATTATTATTATTATTATTAACAGCGATGGTAGCTATGCAAGTTAAAAAACATAATAATTAGTTATCTATTTTAAATGTGATATTTCGATTGTGCAAATGAAAGTGAGAATTACTGCCAATACAATTATTATTTATCTGGTCTACATTCCAGTCATTTTCACAAGGTCAGTTAATTTTCTCAGTCGAAAAACAGTCATAAACTTCTCTTAGTTATTACTTTCACAAGCACTGTGATTATAACTTTCTTCTCTGGGATCATAAGCAGCAGAGCTTCTAGAAGTTCTGTCAGTAAAGCATGATCGACAGTCAACTTCATTCCATACATTACTTAGGGGCGATTTTCCTTGCTCTCATTCTTTTTTGGAAACTCTCCTCGTTGTTCTTGATATCTCTCTCAAAACTTCTGGCAAAGCGGGGAAAGTAGCCGGGCATAAAGACTTTGCCCAGTTTCGCTGCTCATGTTCTCACTTCTCTGATGTATTGGTACGAGCGTCAGGTCTCAAAGAAATTGGAGGCTGCTCAGTCTCTTTTTTTGACTGTTCGATCCACTGTAGGGGGGTAGTTCCGTCTGGACCTCATGCGGTGCACTGTAGGCACTTCAAGGTTCTTTGCAGCGTGCCTTCGACCCCTAGCTGCAACCACTTTTGTTCCTTTTACTATACCTCCTTTCATATACTCTTTCTTCATCTTACTTTCCGCCCTCTCCTAACATTTGATTCATAGTGCAACTGCTTTGAGGTTTTCCTCCTGTTACACCTTTCACACCTTTTACTGTCAATTGGCATTTCAGCGCTGAATGACCTCATAGGTCCCAGCGCTTGGCCTTTGGCCTAAATTTTATGTTCAACTCAGCTTTACTGTCCTTGTTCGATTACTGTGGCCTTTACAAAAAGAGCAAGGCGAGTCAACTTAGACTTAAAAGGTTTAGGCTTGTTTTATTTACCAAATGTTTGTACACATAACCCTCCAGATTATTCGCTAAATGGTTTCACCAATGCCCGTGTCTTCCCTTTGGCCCCTTGCTGTCCAACATTTCGGTTATTTCTTCATGTAACTGTAGGGGCTTTCTCCTATTTCCATCTTTAGATCATTGTACACTATTTTCCGTTTTCTGGTTATCTTTATCTCGCTGTCCAACCACACTAACCCACTCTTCTCACTGTCTTAATCGCTAGTTTGCCCACCGTTCCCCTGTGCTTGACTTGACAGTCCAACTATCATGATCAAATCCACCCAGTCCAGTTGGTTTTGTGTTTTCCAGGACTCTTCATTTAATAGATATTTTACATTTCGTCCTACATTATCTTTTTGCCATGTGTTTCCTTCTGTTTATGTTATAAGTGATGATTAAACCATTTACTCTAATTTTAAACTGCATGGAATCTGTTCGAATGAACTTTTTTCCGATTTTGATCTAAGGATGATTTGTGAGTAATAATTTTAATTCGAGGTTTCACTAATCATCTTTTCTGCCCTACGTTTATTTAGCATTTTTGGGAAATTTGGCCTGTGTTGTCTCCTTGCATTTTGGGAGTTCGAACTGCAGTTATTGCTAGAATGATTCAGATTTGTAAATTTCCCTCCTGGAGTTATCCTGTTTCACTTATCACGTCATTTTCCTAGTGTGGCCTTACCAATCCTTGTTAAGAATGATGCTCTATTATTTGTGGTGGTCCTTTTTGGATCCGTTGTTGAAACATCTGATTCAAGAGCAGTGCTTTTATTTGCCTTTCTTTCTCACACAGTAAAGATTCTTTCTTTTTTATATAAAATTACCTCACCTTTCCTTTAGAATTTTATTAAATGGCTGTATCAAAGCAGCCGTGGTTTTCGATTGAAATTTGATTTGAATGACATCGATCTTTCTCTTATTTTCTAATTTTTCCACTTCCCTTTATCTTCAGTTTATAATCCCCCGTCTCTCTCTCTCTCTCTCTCTCTGAAAAATCAGTGGTTCCCCCTTACCTCCTATTTTGTTCCCACTGCCGACTTATCTCCGCTCATTTGTCTTCCATTTCCCTTTCGGTACATTGCAATATTGCATTTTTACTTATTCGCGAGTGGTTTGGGACACGTGATCTCTTTCCGTGCTCAAGAGCTGAAAGGGAGAAGCTGCTGGCTCAGTTTATGCTGGCGAATGTTTGCTGTTTTTATGATAATGACGTCAGGGATGCGCAAACCGAATGATACACTGTGATAGCACACTTTTTTTCTCAAGGCCGGTGCTACTTGTTTTCGATGTTATCAAAATCATGTTTTTTTTAAATATCGCTCACTGACGGAATGAGGATTTTCCTGTACTTTTTCAGCAACCGAAAGTTACTTATATTTATTTATAACTAAGTGTTGAGAAGCTGCTGCCTAAGTGTATGCCGGCGAATGTTTGCTGTTTTTATGATAATGACGTCAGGTATGCGCAAAAGTGAATGATATAGTACGATGACATATTTGTCTCTTAACTTTTTTTTTTTTTTCCAAGGCCGACCAGTGTTACTTGTTTTCGATGTAATCAAACTTATTTTTTAAAATATTGCTTGCTGATGGAATGACGATTTTCCTTTACTTTTTCAGCAACCGAAAATTAGTTATGCCTGGTCTGTCGGTTCCTTTCGTGTTGAAACCTTCTGTTTTTCCTGTTTTGCCGTGACCTTAGTATTTAAAGATAATGTCGCCATAGGTCATAGTTCAAAGAAGTAGAATGTAAACGATCTGGGAGATAGAGTTATCTGTTGTTTGAGTCGTACTTAGTACGGGATAAAAGGGAAAGTGAATTTATAGGTGACTGAGTTGATTTAGAGATTAATGAATTCGTGTCGTGTAGGAAATTAAAAGCTTCATTACATTGATTATGATGAAAATGGCGCCAGTGTTATTGACTCTAAATTTGCAGTTCAACTTAATTTTGATAACAGGAGAATCAAATGAAATAGAAGTCATAGATACTTTTAATAACAAATTTAATGTAGGCAGTGAAAAGAATGGAGAAACAAATCCACAGTTAAGTAAATGTAAATATATTTAAATTTAAAACTCATATATTTTTTTAAATATTGCTCACTGACGGAATGAGGATTTCCCTTTACTTTTTCAGTAACCGAAAATTATTTGTACATATGTACATTTACATAACTGTGGACATGTTTCTCTATTTGAAGGCTCGTGCTACTATGAGGATTTTTTTTTAGTGAAAAGAATGTTAATACCTGGTGATAAAAATTAATCTGTTCAGAAAGAGTTCCAGCTTTAAATTGTCCAAGTCTGTATGGTATGCATGTTACATCGTCGTAGAGCTCTAAACGTTAAAATAAAATGACAAGTCTGGTCCAGTTCTGTAGGACGATGGGGCTGAACCATCTCGCTTACGACTGAAAAAAAAGGGGGGGGGGGGGGGGGGGGGATGGCTGCAGAAAACGGAGGCCTTCTCTGACGTCATACGGATTGGCGTCACCGAGACTGGTGCTCATCGTTTTCATTTATTCTGGCTGTTTTTAACTGTGTTAAATTGTCTTCGTTTTGCTGTTGGTAACGTTTGAGAGAAGGTTGGCTATTTGTTTATTTATTATTTTGTTTTTATTATTTATTTCTTTTATTGATTAGTTATATCGTTTCTATGCGATTTGTTGTGAACATCACATCCTACGGAGCAGAGGCTAATGTTAAATTTAAATATCGTTCTCTCTTCTTTGTGTCACGGTAAAATTCTATTTTCGCTTACTCGGGGAGTAAGCCTACAAACTATTTTGTTGTTGTTGTTGTTGTTTTGAAAAAGGTGTTTCGCGTTAAGTTGAAGGTACAGAAATTTTAAGATAGGACATCTATGATTTATTTATTAAAATAAAAATGTAAAAAATTGATAATGTGGACGTTAAACAGTATAAAACAATTGTTTCTAATAAAGTATAGCGTATTTACTTTAATTTCCATTGGTGAAACAAAGCTCTATTTGATCGTAGATTTTAGCACGCGCCCTGAGTAAGCTGGAGGTCGGATCACACTTTATTTGTTAAGTCGTAAAAACAGATTAGGACTTGTCGGATCACACTTTATTTGTTAATTCGTAAAAACAGATTAGGACTACTTTATTGCGAAATGACACAGAAAAATTATTTAAAGTCTTTGCATGTGTTACCCAAACAGATTGCATGTGGCTTAAACTAACATTTTGTCACTATACTCTGTTTTTTTTCATCTGTCCATCCGCGTATGGTGTTTGTGTATGGTAACACTGCGTCCCGGGCTTTAAATAGTTACGCTGTGTAAGTTTTAGGTAAATAAAAGGATATCTGGGTGTACATTTGCCACAGAAAAGTGTTTTAATAATTTACTGTATGCGAATTACACCGTCAATATTCGAAATAGGACATTGTCATTATTGAAAGCAAGCTGCCTTTTCGGGGTGGCGAATGGAACAGCCAGACGCAGAGGCGGAAAAATTGTTTCTCTCGCTGTTTGCTACTGCAAGATGTCAACTGTATTGGACCACACCTGCTCTGATACTGAGCTACTTGTTACTTCATTACACGTAAGTATATCAGCATAAACTTTTAATTTTTATAAAGTGCGTTTTAGCCAGATACGATAGGACGTAACTTGGTTTAGCATCTGTTTAATGGAATTTGTGGAAATATTTTTTCATTGACCGTATTTAGAAAGTTCTGGTTGTACTGCTTTTTACTTCAAGCTGTCACCTTATTCGCTAAAGTCACTGGCATCAATATCATTGCTGTTATTATAGTGGATTAACTTAATCTGAACCCCAAGAGTGGTGGATCTTGATAACGAATTACAGTTGAGCGAGACCTTTTTGGGGGAGGCGGGTGGAGTGTGTTGTTCCGTCTCCCTCTCACACTCCCTCTCTCCTGGACCGTAGTACAACTTATTCACACAAATCACCTGATTGATAAAACATGTATTCACTTTATTTTAATGAAGTATTCGTTTTTCATCATTCTTTCTCGAGACCGTTTTTCAGCCAAGAATATTAGGATGGTAATCATACAATGCTCACAATATCTTTATGACGAGTCGAGTTATAAGGAAAATAAATCAAGTTTTTTTTTTATTATATAAAATTGTCTGCTGCCGCTGCATGATTCTATGGTAATTCCTCATTTCTCGGAGTTGATTGAAACAAATTTGAAGGTACTCCTTTCATTTAGCATTACAATTATGTTAAAAAGACGTATCAGTGCTAGGCTAAATGTTATTAATAAATGAATATGTAAACAAATATAAGGCTCCTTTGATTAAGGGATTACCACCCTAATAGTCGTGGCTAGAAAATTGTCTCGAGAATGAATGATGAAAAACGAATACTTCCCCATAAAAATGAAGTGGCGAACAGATGTTTTATCAATCGAGTGATATGCATAAGTTGCATTACGTTCCTGGAGGGAGGGAAAGAGGGGGACGGAACAGCACACTCCACCCGGCTCCCCAGCCCCCCCACATAAATCAAGATGCAACATATTCATACAAATCCATCATTTCCTCCTCTTTACCGATTTTTAACTAAAATATGAAAGCGCCATCGTATTCAGGAAAATTTTAAGTACAAGAACAAATGTTTTATTCTGAACTTGATCTCATATTCCTAAAAAAATACACGTACATACACAAAACACACACACACACACACACACACACACACACACACACACACATATATATATATATATATATATATATATATATATATATATACATATATATATATCATATATATATATATATATATATATATATAGATATATATTATATATACAAAGATATATATATATAATATATATATATATATATATATATATATATATATATATATGTCAAA
>NC_087209.1:11896320-11903820 GCF_015104395.2 Macrobrachium nipponense | reverse complement strand
TGCTTGTTTCTGATTGCGTACGTACACATTTTATTAGTGCTAGTATAAACGCGTATGTTTTATATATATATATATATACACATACATATATATATATATATATATATATATATATATATATATATATATATATATATATATATATATATATATATATATATATATATATATATATATATCAAATATAAAACTCCCATTAAAACACTCAGGTTTAAAACTAAGGATTATATTTCGGTGGACTAACTTCTACCCTTATCAAGCATTTAGTCCACCGAAATATGGTCTTTTGCTTTAAACCAGAGTGTTTTAATGGGCTTTTCCTATACTTGAGACGTATTCTGTTTCAACATAAGAATTTATTTACACACACACACCAACACCACACAACACAACCACCACACACACACACAACACATATATAGATATATATATATATATACATATATATATATATATATATATATATATATATATATATATATAGATATTATAGATATAATTATAGATATATATATATATATATATATAAGATTATAATATAGATTTTATAATATATAAATATATATACAATATATTACAGAAATATTAATACATATTATTATATATATTATAATATATTTACATATATTAAATATTATATTATTATATTACATATATTTATAATATATAATTATATATATATATATAGTATATATATATATATATATATATATATATTTCTGATCAGAGTAGATTTGCCTTTTCCATGTAAAACTCAAAACATACTCTACCAAAGCAACATTACCACCATTAAAACAAATTCGCAAACGTATGTCCATGTATCCTCACGCATATGTTTTGTATGTGTTTTTACACACCTCCGTTGTTGGTTACCTTTATTCGTCAGAGTAGCCCAGCATTATTTAATACCCCTGGCATAAAGACAGAAAATACCCGCGTCCTCATTCACAAAAGCCACAGTAGGAGCAGCGAAATAATTCATGACAGCAGCGTAGTCATTCACGGACCCGAATAACAGGAAAGAGGGAAGATAAAATCGGGCGAAAGTAGGACAACAGAGAGAGAGAGAGAGAGAGAGAGAGAGAGGGCAACCATTTAGGTCCCTAAAATCCCCGGAGGGGAAACGGGACGAATTGTTTAGAAGTTATATACGGCTCATTAAACTTTACTGCCGAAAATTAAAAGTATTTGTTTTTCGTTGAATTTCTGTGAACTGTCCTGGCGGGTTTGTTTTTGGTGCTGGATGCATTCGCAGGTAATGTTGGTTGGTTGTGGATGTAATGTGACGTGATGTAATGCATTATTAGATGCAATATAAATGCCCCTAATCAGTCAGAGATTTTTGTTTAGATGGGAAAATCTTTTGGTGCATATGCGTTACTTCCACTTATTACTCAGGTAAGGTAAGCATCAACTAACATATGTAGTATATATATATATATATATATATATATATATATATATATATATATATAATATATATATATATATATATATATATATATATATATATATATATATATATATATATATATATCTACTATATATATACACATATATATATGTATATAAATAAATATGTGTATATATAAATTTGTATGTATGTATACTATACAATATATATATTTAATAACACAGATAGGAACATCAACACGACTAATTTAGTGTACAGGATTTCCTAATGAGCCACGAATTGAAAGCCAAATCCACAATCTTGAGCAGAGAAAAAAGAAAAATGAAAAATCAGAGACAAATCTCCACCTCGAGCTTCTCATCATTCAGCAATGAGAAAGAAAAAGATACTGACTGAGAGTACATCATATAATTCTCGTTGAGGCGGAGTGATCATCCTTCCTTCCACCGCGAGATAATGATTCTCAGATAATTAGAAATGATCTCGAACAGCCGTCTTAATTAATCAACGAGGAAAAAAAAGGAGGGATTTTTTTTTTGTCCAGTCACCGAGAGGAGAGACGGATTATTATTATTATTATTATTATTATTATTATTATTATTATTATTATTATATATTAGTAATAACCTTTTATTTAAGCATATATTTTTTAATTTAATTGCTGCTACTATGCTATTCATCTTAAAGTAATGGCCTTTTAGCAGCAATTAAATTCA
The DNA here is from genome assembly GCF_015104395.2 of Macrobrachium nipponense. Lineage (NCBI taxonomy): Eukaryota > Metazoa > Arthropoda > Malacostraca > Decapoda > Palaemonidae > Macrobrachium > Macrobrachium nipponense. The sequence goes on along the minus strand of NC_087209.1, from coordinate 11,901,690 downwards.
ATAAAATATTATTATTATTATTATTATTATTATTATTATTATTATTATTATTATTATTATTATTATTATTTGAAGGAGTGTGAATTAACAGGATGCATAATAATCACCTTAATACTGAAAGCCTGTTATTTATTTATTTTTTAATAAACAGTTGTATTTTAACCAGAGAAAAATAGTTATCAGAAATATGTTTCTTATTATTCTTGGGCTATTGTTATCACTATTATCATTCTTGCTTTCATTTGTCACTTCGTATTCAAATGAATATTACTCTCCTCAATTTGACATTTTTATTCAAAACGCAGACGTCGTGAAGGTATAAAGAAATTCATAAAAATCTCCCAGTGGTTCTTTCTTTGTAGAGAGCTGGGTTCGGTGGGAAAGGGAGCGGTTTAGAGGAGGGGTAGGGGGTTTGTTGCAGGAGGGGGAGGGAGTGGTGTTGGTTGATTTTTGCTGAAGGGAAAGGAGTGGGTTTGGTGGATTTTTGATGGAGGTGGAGGAGGGAAGGGATTGGGGTTGGCAGTCTTCTTGTAGGGGAGGGAGGGGGTTGGTGGTTTTTAGCAGTAGGGGAGGAGGAAGGGGAGTGGGGTTGGGGGTTAGTTGCAGGAAGGGAAGGGTAAGGGAGTGGGGTTGGGGATTAGTTGCAGGAGAGGAGATGGGTTGGAGCACTCTCTACTTCGAGTGAAATCAGCTGAAACTCGAGAATTGTTACCTTTCTCAATAAATTTTTTCTTCTAGAAGTAGGAACATTTGGATGGTAATACAAAACCCTTGTGTAATTCATGATGATCCAAAATTTATATATATGTTACTTAAAGAGGGGGATTTGCTATGATATATTTTAAATAATGTATAATGTGATATGCTATGACGTTTCTTAGAATGTGGAGAATCAGCAATTTAACTTCCCTGGAAACACAGTGTTCGAGTGACAGCTTAGGAATGCTAACGCATCTTTCTTTGGGTTGCAAATCAGTGCCTCGTCCTGTTGCTATGAGAGCTTGATGTAGAGGTGACTTTGAAACTGGACTTAAGCAGTTTATGGGCATGAACATTGAATGTGGGTTTGTACGTATGTGTGCGCTTTCCCCCCTACATAATGAAATGTATTGTTATCATGAAGGGGAGACTGTTACAGAGAGAAGGCAGGGCCAGGATGGCTCTGCCGAAGTGTTTTTATTGAGTGACAGTGCAACTGTGCTGAAAAGGGTAAGCCTTTTCTTTATTTTGGCCAAAGTGTGGCTAGATTGTATTTGAATATTTATTTCAGAGATATTCTGTTTATATGATCCTTTGATTATGATCTCGTGCTTACCAGAGTGTTCTCCTGTCTTCTAACAGGCGTTTCTGGAAGAGGGGAAATGTTTCTGGAGAAGAGTGGGGATTGTTCATTGGAGAAATGGTGTACTGACTTATTTACTATGTTGACTGTCCCTAGTGTTATGGCTAAACTAATGTTGGTGTTAGATTAATTACCAAGGGTTATCTGAGTTATTTGGACTTTGGGTTTAACATTTCATGTAATCATTCTGTTAAGGATCTGAGTTATTCAGTTAACATTTGCTTTTAAATGAATGCATATTTTGGTAATTCACGACTCTGATTTGATGGCCTTAGATAATGGAAGGGGGGAGGTATGTCGAAAGAGTTATTGGGTATCGAGAGAGAGAGAGAGAGAGAGAGAGAGAGAGAGAGAGAGAGAGAATGTGTTACCAGTTACCAGTTGCCTGCCGCTCTTGGTCCATCGCTGCCTTTTAAAATGATAACAAGATGATAATTGTCATCTCGTTAAATATATATATATATATATATATATATATATATATATATATATATATATATATATATATAATCTTTAATCTTTTCAATGTTTTGGTAATGAAGGAACGTAATGAATGAAGCGATAATGTTTACTTATTCATTAAAAATTCTTTATTAATCAGTTCACATACATACACATGCATACACAAACATACATAAACACAACCACGCAAGGATAAATGGATAGAATTAGATATTTTTTTATTTTTTTGCAAATTAAGGAAGGTAATGAATGAACTAACAGTGTATTTATAAGATTGTTTACACACACACACACACACACACACACACACACACACACACACACACACGCACACGGCAACGAAGCCGAATTCTGTACCAAAAATAAATAGATAAAACCGAGATAATACAGAAAACTGTCAAAGCGCTAAAGCAAAATTTTTGTGGGGCAAATGCCTCCAGTCATTTCCATTTTGTGCGAATTGTGGAGAGAAAAGTCTTATTTGAGTTAGTGTAGCAAAATGGAATATAATGAGGCGGCACACATAGTGGAAGTCCAATCCAATGAATATAAATGAGCAATCGACATTTTTTTCGGAAGAGCTGGCAATAGACGTCGGCAGTGGAGGAGGGAAATTGAAATAAGAAGAAAAAAATTGTCTACTTTTTTTCTTTTACCAAGAACGGTTTATGTAGATTTTTTTGAATTGATTACTGAGGATGGTTGATGAAATTTGTAAAATTGATTATTGAGAACGGTTGATATATGTTTTTTTTAATTAACGGAGTTGGTTGATGTGACTTTAAAAATTTTAATTACCGAGAACGATTGTCTTTTTTTTTATTATTATTATTATCTAAGGAGGAGGGAAATTGAGATAAAGAAAAATTTTTTTTTTTTTTTTTACCAAGAACGGTTTATGTAGATTTTTTAAAATTGATTACTGAGGATGGTTGATGAAATTTTTAAAATTACTGAGAACGGTTGATGTAGGGTTTTTTAATTAACGAACTTGGTTGATGTGGATTTTAAAAATTTTAATACCGAGAGCGATTGTCTTTTTGTTTTTTTTAAAATTAAATAGGGGGCGGTGGGGGGGGGGGGGGAATTGAGATAAAGAAGAAAAATTTACTTTTTTTTTTATACTAAGAACGGTTTATGTAGATTTTTTAAATTGATTACTGTGGATGGTTGATGAAATTTTTAAAATTAATTACTGAGAACGGTTGAAGTTGTTTTTTTTAATTAACGGAGTTGGTTGATGTGATTTTTAACATTTAATTACCTAGAACGATTGTCTTTTTTTTTATTTATTATTATTAACCAGGGAGAGCCGTTTCTTTTTTTTAATTGGTTACAGAGAACATTTGGTGTTACTTTTTTATTTTAATTACGGAGAGATGTTTATGTAATTTTTAAGATTAAAAATCGGGATCGACCTTCGATTTTGTTGAATATTAGTTGTAAGCATTATAGAAGTTAATAAACGAATAGAAAATAGTCCATCAATATCTGAAAGATATATAGGAAACATAACCATTGTGGGAGTACACTGATGCAATAATCAAAATGGCTCAAAATCTTTCTGCTCTCATTGTTATCTTTAAATGACTATTTGATGTTTTAATTCCATTTTTAATTTTCTATAAAAGAAAACTATTGTGATGGCTTTTTGTCCGTCCGTCCACCCTCAGATCTTAAAAACTACTGAGGCTAGAGGGCCGCAAATTTGTATGTTGATCATCCGCCCTCCACCAATTTGCAGCCCTTTTACTCAGTAGTTTTTATTCAAGGTTAAAGTCAGCCATGACCGTGCGTCTGGTACCACTGAAGATGCCAACAACGCAGAATTGAATACTCAAAATTGAAACAATTGACTTTTATAGTGATGAAATACTCAGAATTGATACCATTAACTTTCAGAAGGAAGAAATGCGCAGAATTGAAACCCTTGACTTGCAGAGGGAAGAAGTACTCACAATTGAAACCCTTGGCTTTCAGTGGGAAGAAATACTCAGAATTGAAACTATCAATTGTTACAGGGAAGAAATACACAGAATTGAATACTCAAAATATAAACATTACCTTTTATACACAGTGAAGAAATACTCAGAATTACAACCATTAACTTTCAAGGGGACGAAGCACAAAGAATTGAATACTCAGAATTGATACCATGAACTTTCAGAGGGGCGAGAACTGCAAAAAATCTGAAAACGAATCTTGGCTGAAACGAGATACGAGCTTGATCAAATAATCTAGGGGTAATGAAAGGCCAATCTAATTTTTTAAACAAATGGAGCATGTATTGTTCATCCCCTCGATTTGAAGTTCTAAATTCCCATCTGAGAACATAATAGAAACCTTTTACTGCATGGCCATTTTTTTTTTAACTAGGCGACGCAATCAAAAAACAATAAACTTTATACAATATGATACTGGCTGATGATAAATTTACTGCATTATTTATTCTAGTTTCTGGAGGGAATTGTTGGGTTTATTATTTTCAGCTAAATGAACTAAAAATATATTATCTTTTCAGTATTGCTTATCCATGAACCCTATTTATTTTGGCACTGTTTTTTTTTTCTTAGGAAAATGTCGAATGGCTACTCTATCAACTTATTTTTTCTTTTATGATGTTTGTTAATCTGTTTGTTAGTAGAACACTTAAAGTAATTTTTGTTCAGTGATGATGCATAGAATCTCTCTCTCTCTCTCTCTCTCTCTCTCTCTCTCTCTCTCTCTCTCTCTCTCTCTCTCTCTTTACCCTTCGAGCCAACACATGCATTTGCACTTTAAATATATCTTCGGAGACTGAAAAAGAGAGATTTGTTGGTTTTTACTTATTCATTTATCTCACTCCTACATCATCATTATATCTCTCTCTCTCTCTCTCTCTCTCTCTCTCTCTCTCCCATCTATGTATTCAGTTATTATTTTTTATTCTCTCTTCATGCATCACGTTTCTGTCTTTCCCCCCAGCATCATTCTCTCTCTCTCTCTCTCTCTCTCTCCTCTCTCTCTCTCTCTCTCTCTCTCTGTTCTAACGCGCGCTCATCAGCCACCCCGCGAATTCCATCTACATCTGTAATACGAGTTACATTGGCAGTGATTAAAGTCTCGTTCGGTCGCAACGAAGGATTACCTCACTCACTCTTTCCCATTTCCGTTTATAAATATTTATAGATATTTCCATGTTTATTTAGTTTTACTTTATAAAGGTTTTTATTACGCATGTTTATAAGGTTTGGGTTATGCGATTTTTTGGAGGTGGCCTTCATCGCTGGGCTCTGCAGTGATATTTTTCTTATTAATATGAATAAATATACTTCCATATGGATGTATTTAACTTGATAGAGGTTTTTATTATGTATGTTTATAAGGTTAGGGTTTTACAGGTTGTGGGTTTTTAAATAAGTTTATTTATATTCCTCTCAGGTTTTTACATTTTTATTTTTTATTCAATAAGTTCATTTGTTTGGCCTACGCTCATTTGCATAATAAAAGTGAAATTGTTGGTTTTCAGTGGCTATGGAAGCTTTGTTTATGGAGAAGCCGTAGAAAGGGGTAATCTCATAAGCTTT
>NC_087209.1:11863820-11891320 GCF_015104395.2 Macrobrachium nipponense | reverse complement strand
CTGTTGGCTTGGACTGTATCTCATTTACTCTGGATGTGATTTAATGGTCGTAATAGTCCAGGAAACGAATTTCGACATTTCTTCATGTTTGTTATTGGCTTAAATTGTCTTCCATTTTTGTAAGTATTTGCATAATTAATGGGAATTCTTTATTGTTATCGTCTTTATGGTTGTTATTCTTATAACTGTCACTATAGTGTTCTTCATGATAGTATGTCTTAGAAAGAGGGTATTTTGTTGTTTGAGAAAAAATGATCTAACTCTAGTTCCATTTCGTTTCTTATCTAATAATGATATATATATTATATATATACTATATATATAGATATATATATATATATATATATATATATCATATGTATTCACACTATGTACACATATATATGTTTATTTATTTGTATATATTTATATATTAGAGTTAAGATAACATAAGGGCAAATTTATATTCTTTAATGACCAGTGATTTTCTCAAGTAATTGCCAAGTGGACTAAAAGGCTACGCGAATCATTAGGAAACTGACAACACTCATTATAAAAATTTGCCAAGGGGGAGTTTATCGTTGGTATTCAGCGACTTTATTCGTGAGATATCGATCAGTAAAGCAGATTATTATTCCGTTGGGATTGGGAATCACTTGTACCAACACGTTCTTCTGAACGGCAGCGTCAATCACCGGGAAGCAAATCCCGAGGTGTATTGATATTATACCAGGCCCGGCTTTTTTTTTTTTTTTTTTTTTTTGCCATGGCCCTAAGTTAGGTTGGTAGAAAGTTTGGGTTCGTGTAATTTGTGTGCGGGAAACATAATGAGATTGTTTTCTTAATAAATTTTGAGATATGGCGTCCAGCTTCTTCAGGGAAGGTAATTCGGTAATATACCACCGGGAACTTGAATAGCACTCGTGCTAAAAAGGTTGTCAAGGGAAGAAAGTCGTTGGTATACAATATCTCTCACTTTATTGGTGAGATATTGATCTGCAAAGGTACAGATTACTCTGTTAGGGTTGCTAATCGTTTGTGCCAACACGTTGGTCTGAACTGTAACTGCGAATTATTTGGAGACTGACAACACGGGTATTATAGTATGAAAAGTTGGTGTCAGGAAATGACTTTCACTTTAATCGTAGTATATTGATCTGTAAAGGCAGAGATTATTCCGTTAGGCGGACGAATCAGTTGTACCAACACGTTGATCTGAACAGCAACGTGAATTATTTGGAAATTGACAACACGCTTACTATAGAAAGTTGCCAAGTGTCGTTGGCAGGCTCTGATTCACTTTATTCGTGAGATATTGATTTGTAAAGGCAGAGATTATTCTGTTAGGCGTACGAATCAGTTGCCAAGTACGAACTATAACGTGAATCATTCGAAAACTGAAACACTATAGTACTACAAAATAAAAAGTTGCCGAGGGGAGAGTGTTGTTGGCAAACTCTAACTCTAAAACCATGTTTTCAGAAAAACGCATTTAAAATATTGCTTCCTTTATTAAAATTCAGGTAAGTACAGCAAACGAAAGTGTTTTTTTTTTTGTTTTTTTTTTCATTGGCAATTATAGCACTGAAACAGAGATAAATTTCTAGTTTAGTGACGGTCTTCACTACAATCGGCCATTTTTTGACATTGACCCTTTTAGTTCTCAGCCCTAGAATTAATGATCAGTAAAGGCAAAGATCATTCCGTCAGGGCGGCGACCCAGTTATGCCAACGCGTCATATAATATCCACTAGACTGATGACAGCATTTTTCCTCCCGTGAAAAACGATTATTCGTCACTTACACCAGGGACGTTTACCTGCATTGTTAGATCGTGACTCCCTTAGTTGAAAGGATTTGGGGAAATATTATAGTCTCATAAATCACTGATATTTGGGGACGCGGTGATTTATTGGTGTCCTGAATAATGGGGGGATGGGGCGGAAAGGGGGAAAGGGGGTTGGGGAAGAGGATACGGCAGGATTTATATGGCGCGAATGTTTCAAATTACTTCCGCCAGGCATAAAAAAATTTAATATGATGCCTGGGAATTTTGCAGCGCGCGCTATTTTCGTCAATTTTGATGGGAGAAATGTTGACAAAACGAATTCTGTTCAGTTAGTTTTACTGTTCTTAAACTACTCAGTGCGTTTTATTTACAAATTATATATGTACTTTTGTGAAGGCTTTTGGAAGTAACAGAAGTAACACCCAAATGAACATGAATGATGCTCTCATGTTTCTTTTCTTGAGTCTGTCTGTGTATTTTTAAGGTTGATTTACATAAATAATGTACCTATTATTTTTGAAAGTCTTGATTAGACAACTAATGGCCATTTTATCTTTTTTTATATGAATTCATGCACATTCAGTAATAATAATAATAATAATAATAATAATAATAATAATAATAATAATAATAATAATAATATAATAAGAACAGAGGACTGGCACAACAAACCAATGCACGGACAATACATGAGACAGACTAAAGAACTAGCCAGCGATGACACATGGCAATGGCTACAGAGGGGAGAGCTAAAGAAGGAAATTGGAGGAATGATAACAGCGGCACAAGATCAGGCCCTAAGAACCAGATATATTCAAAGAACGATAGACGGAAATAACATCTCTCCCATATGTAGGAAGTGCAATACGAAAAATGAAACCATACACCACATAGCAAGCGAATGCCCGGCACTTGCACAGAACCAGTACAAAAAGAGGCATGATTCAGTGGCAAAAGCCCTCCACTGGAGCCTGTGCAAGAAACATCAGCTACCTTGCAGTAATAAGTGGCACGAGCACCAACCAGAGGGAGTGATAGAAAACGATCAGGCAAAGATCCTCTGGGACTATGGTATCAAACGGATAGGGTGATACGTACAAATAGACCAGACGTGACGTTGATTGACAAAGTCAAGAAGAAAGTATCACTCATTGATGTCGCAATACCACGGGACACCAGAGTTTAAGAAGAAAGCAGAGAGGGAAAAAAAAAATGGATAAGTATCAAGATCTGAAAATAGAAAATAAGAAGAATATGGGATATGCCAGTGGAAATCGTACCCATAATCATAGGAGCACTAGGCACGATCCCAAGATCCCTGAAAAGGAATCTAGAAAAACTAGACGCTGAAGTAGCTCCAGGACTCATGCAGAGGAGTGTGATCCTAGAAACGGCGCACATAGTAAGAAAAGTGATGGAATCCTAAGGAGGCAGGATGCAACCCGGAACCCCACACTATAAATACCACCCAGTCGAATTGGAGGACTGTGATAGAGCCAAAAAAAAAAAAAAAATAAATAAATAAATAAATAAAATTAAATAAAATAATATTAATGGACTCCTATGGCAACCCTGAACCCAACGCTTTGATAGACAAAAAAAAAAAAAAAATAAAAAATAAATAAATAAAAATAATAATAATAGCAATAATAATATTCTCACCTCTGATAAGTATGTCGTAAAAATGTTGATGGTTTTGGAAAAAATTCCGGTTGAATTCACAGGTAAATTCGGTGGTTAATTCGGTGGCGATAGATATAAAATAACGAGCCATTCCTTTGAACGCTTTCCATTGTTCATTTGACGAATACTTCATTGTACACCATGGCCGTTAATTAAGATTCACAATTCTGCGTTCGTCATAGAGCTATATTTTTATATTTTTATAAATATTTAATGATTTTTCTTACTCATTATCGTTGTCAGGAGTGTGAATAATGAGATAAAATACAATGGAGAATATTTCAATTCACATCAGAGCAACTAATTACGGATCACAAATCTGCGTTTGTAATATAATAGTTTTATTTTCATGTTTTCAAATATAAGCGGAGAAACTTTTTTATATTTTCCGTAGATCATAATGTTATAAAAAAATATGGATAATGAGAGGAAATACAATGACAAATATACAATTTTAAATCATGGGCATTAATTAGGATTCAGAATTCTGCTTGTCATGTAACTTTATTTTTATATTTTTTTAGAATTTGTATATCATAAGTAAAGTAACTTATTTTTTTCGTCGACAATATCGTGATCAAAGTAAATAATGACAAAAAATATGATGAGAAATACTCCAGTTCACATCATGACTATTAATTAAAATTCACAGTTCTGAGTTTGTCATATGGTTTTGTTTTTCTGTTTTATGGTTTATATGTGGAACAACTTATCTACGTTTTTCCCTCATCAAAATCGCTTTCAAAAGTATGTTTTGTGAGAGGAAATGCAAAGACAAATGCTCCTTTTACTTCCCTCATGCACATAAATTAGGATTAATAATTCTATGCTTGTCATATAGCTTTACTTTTATGTTTGTTTACTTTTGTATTTTCATATAAGTGGAACAACTTCCTTATTGATTTTTCGTAGTCAGTAGCGTTATCAAAAGTATGAACAGTGAAAGAAAATACAATGACGAAGACTCCATTTTACACCATGACCATTGATTGAGTTTCACAATTTTGTGTTTGCCATATATCTAATTTTATATTTCTTAATTTATATATTTTTGTGTAAGTGGGAAAGCTTATCTAATGATTTTCCCTAGTCAATACTAGTCAATATCGTTATTGAAAGTTTGAATAATGTGAGAGAAAATATCATCAGAGCGCTGATGTCCAAATCCGAATCCTCGCCATTAGGAGATTGGAACCACCAGCAATTGGTGGCAGAATTGGAAGTTTCATTTTTCGAAAGGGACTTCTTCTGTCGCTTCCCTTTGGACGGCGTTTTGAAAAAGTGGGGTCGCGTTGATTCTGACTGGCGACGGGTTATATATAAATGGGTCCAGAAAGTATGGCATATATATGCTTGTAGCAGAACACGCATGGGTGATTGCGTGCAACTGAATGAAGGGTATGCATCAGAGAGAGAGAGAGAGAGAGAGAGAGAGAGAGAGAGAGAGAGAGAGAGAGAGAGGCGGGTTGATGGAGAGTTACAATATTAGGATGTCTCAAAGATTTATTAGTCCATCCGAGGAGACATCATGTGCTCACTTGAGAGAGAGAGAGAGAGAGAGAGAGAGAGAGAGAGAGAGGAGAGTCCGAAATACATGAAATAGATTCTGTAAGTACATCCGATTAAAATGTTCCGGATTTGTGAAATTTAATGTGTAAAGTAATGAAGATTGATATAAGATTAAAATGTGAAAAAATGTATTAGAAATTGATAATGTATATTCTGCTGAAGAAACAAAGGTTATATTAAGATACAAACGCGAGGAAATGAATTTGAACTTTTAATAATAAGTATTGAAAGGTAATAAAGAATGTGATGGGACGAAAACGTCAAGAAATCAGTTAGAAATTTTGTTAGTCTTAACAAAATAAGGATTGCAAAGAGATGAAAGCGTGAAGAAATATGTTGTAGTAATATATGCTTTAATGAAGAAACAAAGAATGTGACGAAATAAGAACGTAAAGAAATAAAATTAGAACTCTTGACGATATATACTCAAGGACTGCAGTAAGATGAAAACGTGAAGAAGTACATTATAGTTTTTGATAATGTTTACTCCAATGAAGAAATAAAGAACGTAGTGAAATAAAGACGTAAAGAAATGAGTTCGTCGACAGCCCAGACAAAAACCCTCACCTGAGAGCTGTCACTGAAACGTGACATCCTGGAAATAATTGCCTAATAAATCTTGGGTCAAAAGAAAATTTATGGGCTTCGTTCACTAATCTTTCCGGAAAGTAGTTCTGCCATCATGATGATATATTGGTAACGCTTCCGTTTTTCTGAATGAAGAGATTTGCTTCATGTCATTGAATGGGTTCTTTTTAGCAGTTTGGTTTCGTACTTCTTTGATTGGATATTTGTGAATATGCGCCATAGTCATCTTAATGTTTACTTCCTTTTCCAGTTTTCATAAAGAACGCGCCTCAGTGGCGTGGTCGGTATGGTCTTGGCCTGTCACCTCGGTGGCCGCGGGTTCCATTCTGGGGCATTCCAATGAGGGGTGTGAGATTGTATGTCTGGTGATAGAGGGTCACTCCCGACGTGGTTCGGAAGTCACGTAAAGCCGTTGGTCCCGTTGCTGAATGACCACTGGTTCCATGCAACGTCAAAACACCATACAAACATAAAGTGCATCAGCATTGTTCTTGTGTGGGTTAGATATTTATGCCATCGGTGTGTTCAGGAAACGAATTTCGTGTATTCTATGTATCATAATGTATTTTAATTGCTGTAGTGAAGAGATGCAACGGATATGAATGTCCACAAGAAGAGTAATGTGTTCATGAACTGCAATTTCTAACCGGTGAATATTAACTGTTAAAAATGACAGGTTAAGTGACTCGGGAAACACAAATGAATGTACTGTTTCTTGTTTACTGTGTTTTCCTTGCCAGTCTTCATAAACAAAGTGAGTATACTTCCTAACAACCTCATGAACTTATAGCAAATAATTGATACGAAACCAGTAGATCAATAAACTTCCCTTTTCATCATTCACGTTGGAAATGGGATGCGTTCTGCATACCATTATTTACTGTATGGCAAGTAATTCATTTTGTTGTTACATTAGCTCCAAATAAACAATAGTTGTCAACAAGTATTGTTTATTTGGAGCTAATGTAACCTAATTTGTTATCTATGCAAACTTACATTTTACGTCTGTTCCTCACGTAAATGCTTAACGACCCAGTGAAGCATCATTTTTCATTCGCTGACTCTACGTGATTCGGCTTTTTTTTTTTTTTTTTTTTTTTTTTTTGCCAGTGCGCTTGGAACGGACATCAATCAGTCGCGATTGTATTTTTGTTCCAAAAGACTATATAACCTTTATACCGCGCAGTGAGGCTCATTGCCACGAGGTAAATATTGTGTTCATACGCAGTAATGACCTGATATTGAAAGGGGATAGTCTTGTATAGTTGATTACTTATTGCCAATGGTCTTTTCACCGAAGGCTAAAATGGGAGATTGTGATGGATGCCGTTTCTGTTTAGTCATAAGTATTTGCTCTGTGTATTTGTTGCGTTGCTGTTGGTAGAATCGAAAACATGTACATTTTCATTGTTTATTTAGACGTCGTTTTAGTTAATTAAGCTGGCCTTATTCCAGCACGGGCTCTTGCTCATAGAGCAGCCCGTAAGTTAATTTAGTCGTTGCCTCTTTCATCTGAGAAAAATTCTCGACGAAAAATTGAAGCTACGGATCAGGAATTTATTCAAATTTGAGTCTGGTCATAGCTTGAATGGGTGACCACTAAGGTAAAACTTGACGCAGTCGTCGGATATACTTCCTCAACATCCATGGCGCAAGTTATGGGTCAGGCACCCTCACCCGGTAAATACTTGCTAAAAACCAGACAGGAAACATCTCTCTCTCTCTCCTCTCTCTCTCTCTCTCTCTCTCTCTCTCTCTCTCCCTCTCTCTCGTGTTGTTACTTATGAATACCGTTGATAAATAAAATTTCCATTTCCGCTTTACAGTTTCCCGTAAATGGACTATTTTCTTTCCATAGCTGAAAGAAATAAGCCTTAGTTAAAAGGTTTCTTCACATTTTATTTACAATGAAAAAAAAACTTATTGTAAAGTTCAGCCCTGAGATAAAAACGGCCTGTAGGATTTTTGCACTTTCATTTTTGCCTGAAGAGTTTTCGATACGAGATATAGAGAGAGAGAGAGAGACCGGAACTCTGTCCTTTGTGTATGTATATGTAAATCGACACCATTACATCCGCGCCCCAAGAAGAGGAGAAAAATTCTTCGGTTTTATTTTAAAAGGAAGAGTTTTTTTTTTTTTTTTTTTTTTTTTCTTGTCCTCAGGCTCAGTTTCCACTATTACTCTGCGATCTTTCATTCCAGCTGAAACTGTAAGAAAGATAGAATATTTCTTTTGTGAAGACTGCCCATTTGTCTGTTTATTTCTCAAAGAATATTTTAAGTTTCTCCTTTGTAATATTATGGATAATGGGGCTGAAATTAATAATGACTTGGACTCAGCACCGTGACTAGTATAGTATATTGTGGATTGGACATTAATAGGTTTGAATGTTTTGGCCGTTAAATATTTCTTGAGTGTATCAAATGAGAAAAAGAAAAAAGGGAAATCACACGCAGAGTTATGGAAATGCAAAAGAGAGAGACTTTTACAGTAAATACAAATAAACAACATATTTTGAATCGAACGTAAATTACAGTTTATGGAAAGCAAAAATATTTTACGAAGTGTTGGTAGCATTTCCCCTTCCTCATATAGCTCATAATTCTTTATATATATATATATATATATATATATATATATATATATATATATATATATATATATATAGTATATATATATATATATATATATATATATATATATATATATATATATATATATATATATATATTGTGAATTCCTAACCGTTCCCACTGCAATATTAAAGGTTCAGAGGTCTCAAGGTATCTCGCGACTGAAAGTGTGAAGCCTAGTTTTCTGGAATGTGAGATGTTATTTAATTATAACTAATTCATATCAACAGTAATTTTATTGTTTAAACCTGTATTTTTATAGCCTGAATTGTCTATTCCGTTTTGAAATATTTAGTTTTTAATATTTTCCATTGTCATCTTGCACTCATTATCCCTATAGACGGCCTGGACAAAATATTCAATAGCTCGTGATTAAAAGAATTATATTTACATACAAGGACGAAATTGGGTTAGTCTCATCGAGGGACACGGTCCTAAAAATAGAGGCAGTTTGTCAGGAGCATCAAATATTCGTGAACTGTTGCTGAATTTTACGGGGCAGGACAACTGGAGTAGACCTGGATAAAAAAAATTTTTGTAATGAGGGAAAAAGTGAATAAAATACACAAGTGTTGATTTTATTGACGCTCTCTTTCTCTCTCTCTCTCTCTCTCTCTCTCTCTCTGTCATAAGTTTGTTATTTGTACGCCCTCCATTATCGCGTGTTGCCCCCCCCTCAGTCTGCCTGTCTGTTTGTCTGTCTGTCTCTTGTAGTCCTAAATACGTTATTTGTACTCCCCCTCTATTATTGCTTGTTGCTTCCCCGCCCCCCCACCCCTCCCTCTCTCTCTCTCTCTCTCTCTCTCTCTCTCTCTCTCTCTCTCTCTTATTCAGTTCATTTAACCTATATATTTAGTATAATTAAACACTTATATACATACATATATATTAGGTAGTTCTATGTATTAAATTTGAGTGGAATGTTTACTTTTTACAGTTAGTACATTGCTAAAGGACCTTTTCAACGTCTGTGAATTAGGGTTATCCCTATCCCTTCTGAATTCGTTCATACCTGTAACGGTTCCTTCTTTTCTTGTGGTTATTTGACGGAGTGAATTAAAATTTAAAATTTTTTTTTTTTTTTAATTTTATGAATGCTAGAAAGATGGTTATTTTGGTTTGGACTTGGTACGCTCTAGTTCCATATTTTAGAAGCGATTGTACCATTTTCGTACCTCGGTTCTCTTCGGATTGCACCTCGTCAACGGGAACTACTTGCAGCCTCAGGTTCATTTTTATTTCTTGCGTCACACATCCCACACTAGTTCAAGAATGTTTAATGCTCCTGGCAGCTGCTTCTATTTTTAGAACATTACCCTGGGTGAGAATATGCTAATGTCGTTTTGTATATGAGTATAGTTTTAAACTGATAATTGTGTATATGTATATACTAATATATATATATATATAATATATATATATTTATATATATATATATATATATATATATATATATATATATATATATATATATATATATATATATATATATATAAAATATGTGTGTGCGTGTGTGTGAGCGTGTATAATATATATACACACACACACACACATATATATATATATATATGTGTGTGTTGTGTGTGTGTGTATATATATTATACACGCTCACACCACACGCACACACACCTATATATATATATTATATATATATATATATTAATATCTTATATATATATTATATAATTATTATATATATATATATATAATTGCGTGTATGTGCGTGCGCGCTTGTGTACATTACATCTTCTGCAAGAAATGTCATTATAAGGCGATGGCTCCTCGTGATTTCCCGCTACCGTGTTTAACCTCATATCAGCGTAAGTTATCTCGCTGTTGTCTAGCTCTTGTCTGCGAAACTTCACTAAACTTGATGTAAAACCACAGTCGAATATTCTTCTTGAGTTTCCTCATCGGAGGAAAGCGCTGTTGAAGTGCCTGTAACAAGAAAAGTCTTGTTTTTTTTTTTATGTGAGAAAGTTAATGACATTATGATGATGACTTTAGGCTCAAAATTATTCTCTCTCTCTCTCTCTCTCTCTCTCTCTCTAGTCAGGCCAGGGAAAAAGAAAGGATGTGTATACTTCAGGATAAGAAGCTTTAATGACTTCCTTCGAAGTTTCTACTGAAATGGGGGGGGGGGGGGGATATCCGATGATGCAGATTAGAGATGGCAAGAGAAAAGAAAATTGATTAAAAATAAGCAACAGCTTTTCCTCCTGAGAGAGAGAGAGTACATTTCTCTCAGAGGGGAGAAGGCAGAGCCTGAATTTGCCTTCACATGAATTGGGTAAATTCAGTTTGCTTTGCAAGGTTATTAAAAGAATAGCTTTTGTGATTGACTGATTTGTTTACGTACTTTAAAACTGGCGTCGTAACTGCGCTTGTGTGCAATCAATAAAGCTGTAAAAAAAGAATTTCATTCTTCAAAAATTAATGTCAATAAATCAGATCTGATTTATTGTCCTATCTGGCGGTAGGAAAAGTCTATGGAAGATCCTGAAACGGTCTGGAAAAGGTGTTTTGCGTCGAGTTAAAGATACAGGAATTCCAGAATAGAATATTTATGATTTATTTATTAGAATGAAAATGTAAAAATAAAAAAAAAGAATGTGCATGTTAAACAGTACAGAAAAGTTATTTCTAATAAAATGTAGCGCATTTATTTAAATTTTCGTTGGTGAAACAACGCTCTATCTGACTGTAGATTTTAGCACACGCCCCGAGTAAGCTGGTAGTCGGATCACGCCTTGCTTGCTAATTAGTGACAAGTGATTAAAGATCATTATTTTCTAAGAAGTATCAGGTTGTGGTGGAAACAGTTGGATAGGTATTCAACTGAAAACCCAGGGTCTGTGCTTTCTCAAAATAGTGCAGTATGTTTTAATTTCACTGAGATTTATTCTAATTTTGGCGACCAAAGTTCATCCGTGACCGGCAATTTTTTTCTCTCTATCTAATTACATGATTCATCATGACTATGCATCTTGTAATTAGTTAGGTTTTTTAAACTATTTTATTTTGTAATTTACTTCAGCAAGAATTCTGCAGAACTGTTGCCACATACAGCATAGTAGTCTCTCTCTCTCTCTCTCTCTCTCTTCTCTCTCTCTCTCTCTCTCTCTGATTCACGTAGAGAGATAGCACACTATAAGACCATTAGGCTGAACATATATCAGCAAAGAATTTGCTAAATGTTACATCAGAAAAAACAATTTATTGATTATTTTTTGTCAACATTTTCAAAAGTTTCTTCTATTGTGTTAGAAATCGAAACCAGCCTCAATAATTTTCTGTTTACTTCATTTAGTTTCAACTTAAGGTGATAGTACTGAGTTGGAATTATCTTGACTTTTTATTGGTTTTCGTGTATGAGAAGGCCGACTGAAATGAAAATAGTTGCTATTAAGTAGACCGATATTGAAAGGAAAGAGAAAAACAGAGAGAGACTAGACGTGAAGTGAAAAAGACAGTAGACGAAAAAACGAGATGAAGAGAAAGGATATGAACAGAAAGACTAAACGTGAAATGAAAAAGAAAGTAGAAGAAAAAGCGAGATGAAGAGAAAGGATATGAACAGAAAGACTAAACGTGAAATGAAAAAGAAAGTAGAAGAAAAAGCGAGATGAAGAGAA
This sequence comes from Macrobrachium nipponense, assembly GCF_015104395.2. Taxonomy (NCBI): domain Eukaryota; kingdom Metazoa; phylum Arthropoda; class Malacostraca; order Decapoda; family Palaemonidae; genus Macrobrachium; species Macrobrachium nipponense. Next base: position 11,879,443 of record NC_087209.1, on the reverse strand, counting down.
AGGATATGAACAGAAAAGACTAAACGTAAATGAAAAAAGTAAAGTAGAAAACGAAAAAGCGAGATGAAGAGAAAAGGATATAACAAGAAAGACTAAACGTAAAATGAAAAAGAAAGTAGAAGAAAAAGCGAGAATGAAGAGAAAGGATATGAACAGAAAGATAACGTGAAATCCAAAAGAAAAAAGTAGAAGAAAAAACGAGATGAAGAGAAAGGATATGAACAGAGAGACTAGACGTGAAATGAAAAAGAAAGTAGAAGAAAAAACGAGATGAAGAAAAAGATAAATATGAACGAAGATTATGGACAGAAGAGATGAAAAAAACGCTTAAGCAAGATAATGGAAGCAACTGCGAACAATAGAGAGAACAATAAAGAACAAGAGGGGAAGAAAAGAAAAACAATAAATGTGAGAAAGAAATGCAGTAAGAGGAAGAGTGGAAATAAGCCGCTATGAAAAGAGCTATAAAGAAGTTAAGCTCTAATATCCGCGAAGTAAACCAACAGTTTCAAGCAGAATCTTGGGTAAGATTTCTGGGTGGCCGGTAATAAAGTAACAGCGGGGAGGGGTGGGGGGGTCATAATTTTTGGCTAGGAAAAAAGTCACAGGAAAAAAATTCACATTTATTTACAGTCTTTTGTTTATGTTTTTACGGTCATTCCTAACGGGTTTGTATTAAACGCGGCTCAAAGGTGGATATATACCGGGTTCAAACCCACGAGTGCCTCGGTGGCGTGATCGGTATGGTCTTGGCCTACCACCTCAGTGGCTGCGAGTTCGATTCTCGGGCATTCCACTGAGAGGTTAGAGATGTGTATTTCTGGTGATAGAAGTTCACTGTCGACGTGGTTCGGAAGCCACGTAAAGCCGTTGGTCCCGTTGCTGACTAACCACTGGTTCCATGCAATGTAAAAACACCATACAAACAAATAAATATTGGGGTCGCTGTCTAGGTTAGATTAGGTAAAGTGAATTGTTTATGGGACTTTTTTTCTGTGACTTTTACCAGTGACCTTTTTTTTACCAGGATTCTATTTCAGACGTTTAGCAGAAGGATCGTATCGTTTTAGATGTCGCCAGAGAGACATTTGTTTTGGGCGCTTTCGTCGAAGTCATTCCGGTTTAAGTAGTCTTTAAGTGTTGTAGTGGTACAAGTTAGTTTGTTTTTCTTTTGAATAGGTCTACGATTAAGTGTTATAGTACAAGTTAGGTTACTTTTCTTTTGAAAAAGTCTACGGTTAAATGTTATAGTATATGTTAGCTTATCTTTCTTTTGGTACAGTTGGTTTTTCCTTTTGAATAGGCCTAGTGGGTTACTTAGTCCTCTCGTCTATTTTGAAGTTAATTGATTGGTTTATGTAGAAAGCGTCGTAGTGTCAGTACCTTGCAAACCTTTATATATCTGTTTATTTTTATTTGAAAGCTGAAGAAATCAGCTACATAATGCCCTTATTTTGCGTGGAATATTATAAAGCTGGTTAATGAAATAAGAGTAGGGTCAAACGCAGAAAGAAGCTATATTGTATATATATATATATATATATATAATATATATATATATATATATATATATATATATATTATATATGTGTGTGTGTGTGTGTGTGTGTGTGTGTGTGTGTGTGTGTGTGTGTGGAGATTGTGTAAGGTTCAATCGTAATACTTTGATAAATGTAGATTTGATAAATTTAGGATACATAGAATATACTACATATGTCCAATGACATCTATTTATAAACGTATTTAAAGTATATAAGTACATGAATATATACGCACATTTTTTGGTAAATGCGTAAGGTAAAGTTCTAAACAGCACCACCAATAATAATAATAATAATAATAATAATAATAATAATAATAATAATAATAATAATAATAATAATAATAATATTCGTCTGTTCAGTTCATTAGAAAATTTATAATTCTTGCAATTCAACTGGGTTTTTATCCATATACTAAACTTGCTTTCATTATCTGCTAACTTCATCATGCATGATATGACTGAAAACCAATAAATAAATAAGTAAAAACCAACAAATCTCTCTTTTTTTCAGTCTCCGAAGATATATTTAAAGTGCAAAGGTATGTGTTGGCTCGAAATGTAAAGAGAGAGAGAGAGAGAGAGAGAGAGAGAGACTATGAATAGCACTGCATTGTGCAACTGGCAGATGCAATATATAGGAGTCGAACAATTTGAGAAAAGACTTGCTCGGAAGGAAGAAGTTACGAGTTATATTTATTGCTTTCTCTCTCTCTCTCTCTCTCTCTCTCTCTCTCTCTCTCTCTCTCTCTCTCTCTCTCTCTCTCTCTCTCTGTTAGGGGTTTTCCGAGAAGGATGGTCGAGTTGTTCAAATTAAAGAGGGTGTCAGAGAGTCTAAAATTTAAAGCTTTTGTAAATAGCAAAACTTTGTCAATTTGACCGGCCATTGTAAAATGTTTTTATTTATTCATTTCAGTTGATGCATTTCATACGGTATTTTAACGCTTAGCGTTAGAGTAACATTAGCAGTAATGGTAGTTTCGTACATGACAAAACGTTTCCATCCTCTCTCTCTCTCTCTCTCTCTCTCTCTCTCTCTCTCTCTATATATATATATATAATATATATGTATATATATATATATATATATATATATATATATATATATATATATATATATATATATAATTATATATATATATCCAACCTCACATCGGGAACGAGCCTCAGTCACTCAATGACAGGCTCAATGTGGGTCAGTGGGTACTGCCTTGGCCTGTCATTTGGGAGACTGAGGTGCGTGCTCGATGTGGGTTATTATTATTATTATTATATATATATATATATATATATATATATATATATATATATATATATATATATATATATATATATAATATATATATATATATATATAGTATATTATATATATATATATATATATATATATATATATGTACACACACATTCTATATATATATATATATATATATATATATATATATATATATATATATATATATATATATATTATATATATATATATATATTTTATGGTGTGTGTTTGTGTGGGTAGGTTTTCTAGCACACACACACACTCTCTGCAAATAAAAGGGGCCCGGCACGTGCGGCGTATGAAGAGGTTTTATGGCTGATCAAAAGAAACTTTAAAAAAATTCTCTAACTACAGATATTCTTGCAGACGTCTTAAAGACATACACTAAAAATATCCTAGAAGAGCGGGTATCTTGTTAAAAACGATCTTCGTCCTTTGCCCCTTTTTTTTCTCTCTTTTCACGTTAGTTGTTTGTATTCTTTGATGTTTGTGGATAAAAGCTCCTCTGTAGAGGCCTCGCCTTACTCGTAGATGCGCAGAGATCACTTACTGTCTCTTCTTGCTTTTTGGAAGCCTCCACTTTTCTTGTGAGATGAATAAAATGAAACGTTATTTCTGCGTAAATATTGAATTAAAAAGTGCCCTTCTTCGTTATCTCCTTACCTTCCTTATTGGTTTGGAAATTAGTTCAGTCAGTTTGTCTGCAAAACTTTCTATCAAATAGCCTTGATTTAATCACAAGAGTAATGCTTTTTTAATGTTTTTAATTTCCTGTAAAAGAAAACTATTGTGATTCTTTGTCTGTCAGTCCACATTTTTTCTGTCCGCCCTCAGATCTCAAAAACTACGTGAGGCTAGAATCGGGCTACAACTTGTATGTTTTTGATCAATCGACCCTCCAATCATCAAACATACCAAATTGCAGCCCTCTAGCCTCAGTAGTTTCAGTTTTATTTAAGGTTAAAACTACTCGTAATCATGGGTCTGGCAACGCATGATTACGGGCCGTGGCTAAAGTTTCATGGGCCACGGCTTATACAGCTTTATACGGTACAGAAAACTCGATTGTGCCTTAGAAACGTTGCCGTAATTTTTACTTTTTTATCTTTTGAATCTAGTCTCTGTCCGAGAAACAATTGTTTATGTTTATTCTTGCTTACTCAGGGAGTAAGCCAAAAATTTTAGGATAGGATATTTATGATTTATGTATTAGAAATAAAATGTAGAATATAAATATGTGCATGTTAAACAGTAAAGGAAAATTATTTTAAATGAAATAGTTTTTAGTTTAATTTACTTGATGAAACTGGGCTCTATTTGACCATAGATTTTAGCGCATTTTAGTTATTTGGTGTCCTGGATTTAGAGGGTATGTTTCTGTTCAATTATTTTGTGTTTCCACTTATAACTGAGAATATATGAACGTGTTTAATTTGTGGCCTTTTCATATGATAGTACTAAGTATGAGTATTAATTACGATGAACACTTCATGTTAAATTAGGAATATAATTCTTTCTTACACATCAACAAATCTTGTTAACTGAAATCGCCAAACAGCTTTAAATGTGAAACATATTCTGCTGTTTTGTAAGGAGCACGTGGCAGGTGCATTTCGGTGTAGTGGATTTTTTTTTCGTTTTTCTTCATTTCCTATTCGAATTTTTCTCTCCTTACTCTTCTTTTCTCTCATATTTTCTTTCCTTTCTGTTCTCAGGTATTCTTTCTTTTTGTTCATTTTTTTTCTACCCTTTCTGTCCTTGCATATCGTTTCCTCTCTCTCTCGCTCTTGCCTACTTTTTCTTCCCAGTTTTCCGTTTAGTCGTTTTGTCTTTTGCTTCCATTCATTATTTTTTCCCTCTGGTTTCTCCTCTTCCTCGGCTTTTTATGTATTTTTTTTTTCTTTTTTTTTTTCATTTTTTCACTTTTTCGTTCTCCACTATTTCCTTCTGCTCTCCTTTGACTCATATTTTTCTTCTCGTTTATGTTTTTTCACCCCTTCGCGTAAAATCTTTTCTTTTGACCTTCCGCCCTCTTTATCGGCTTTCTTTTCCTCTTTTCATTTCTCTCTATTTTTATTACTCTCATTTTTTTCTTTCTTTTAAAGTTATCATGTGTCCTTCCGATTCTCTTCTCTTGTTCGGACTTCTCAACAGTTCTCTCTCTCTCTCTCTCTCTCTCTCTCTCCTCTCTCTCTCTCTCTTCTTCTTCTTCTTCTTCCCCTACCATATTCTCCTGCCCAGTGACAACAAGTCGATTCATTTATGTCCTGTGTGGCAGCGTTAATACGTTGCTCTAATAAATTTCTTTCAAGAATTTCATAAAGATTTACGGAGATTTTTACGAAATTCCCAATTAAATGCTTCCGATTTGAAGGAAAAGGAATAAGTGAATATTTGCTCTAAAGGCGACCAGTGGATTAGTTTTTACACGAGAGGAAAGTTTCTTATAAAAGGTGAATTAATGTTCTTTTGAACCTTTTTACACGTCTCGAAGAGAGGCAATTTCCCTATAAAAGGCGTATTAATGTCTTTTTTCACCTTTTCAGAATATATAACTCGTTACTGTCTTTGGATCGGTTATTTAATAAAGTATACTTATCAATGATTTTCCCCATTGTTAATTTTATCGCGGGTTTAGGCCACACATTTTTCATCTTTGCGACGTCTTTCAGTAGGGTCTTGTTCATTCAGAGAGAGAGATAATTCATGGCCAGAAAGGATCTAATCCTGTGATCATGAAGACCAAAATCCGCGAAAACATCCCATTAATTTCTATGAGATTCAAATTAAGGTAAGTCCTAAATCCGGAGGAAATCCCCAAGCCGTGGAGAAGCTACATCGATATCAATACCATCCTTAAATTTTAGTTAGAAGACTCGTAGAGACTTTCCAGATGAACGTAGTTGGTGCATTAGTAAGTCGTAAACTTTTCCTTACGATTATGAAAGTACGAAAACTAACACCATTAGGCTCTGCCTCCGTAAGGGGAGGGGGGGGGGGGTGGGGGGGGGGGGACGCGTTAGTGCCGTCAGTGCAGCTCATGCAGTGCACTGTAAGCATTACTTAAGGTTCTTTGCAGCGTGCGTTCGGGCCATAGCTGCAATCCCTTCCGTTCCTTTTACTGTACCTCCTTTCATATTCTCTTTCTTCCATCTTACGTTCCACCCTCTACTAACAATTGCTTCATAGTGCAACTGCTTTGAGGTATTCCTCCTGTGACACCCATCAACCCTTTTACTGTCAGTTTGTTTCATCGCTGAATGGCCTCATAGGTCCCAGTACTTGGCCTTTGGCGTAAATTCCATATTCAATTCATTAGGCTCTGCTTTTAGTGCATGGTTAACAATGAACATAGGACCGAAGAGAATTAAAAGCGTCAAAAGCAAGTGGTATTATGAGCAGAAGTAGAAGTTGTAGAAGATTATACTGAGCCATATCTCAATGTCAGTGATTTGTTATGTTGGTCATGTAAGACGGAATTCCCAACATGTTGAATAAAAATGTTCGATGACAAATAGCTTAAAAGCTTTATTATGACCTCTGCTATAAATCTTTTATAATACTAATATAGTTGATTTCCATCACCCGTACATCTGATGTCTAGGCCAGTCCCTTACGACGCTCTTGATTGGCTGTTGATAAGCCAATCACAGGAAACTCTCTCTCGAGAGAGAGAGTTCACATAGGCAGGATGTATGTTCCACCTCTCCTTAGGGATGCTTTTGAAAGACGTATCCCTCAGGAGAGATGGAACATACGTCCCGCCTATGTGAACTCCCGAGAGAGACTGGCTTATCAACAGCCAATCAGGAGCGTCGTAAGGGACTGGCCTAGACATCAGATACATTGCTAATGTGAATCTACTATAGTATTACTTCCAGTGTTATCACAACTAATGCCACCCATCTTCAAACAACCTATTTGTAAACAAGTCAAAAACAAATTTTCTGTGTTGTCACTTTTTGTATTATAGTCAGATTGACAAGGAGGACCGTGCAAGTCATCGAAAGCTTTCTGCTTTTTATATAATTTAAAAATATCAAAATCAAGACATGCTACTGTGGATTTACTTTCCCATACTATTGGAAATATTAAATTATCAGAATACTTGTCTGAGTCTTAATATCAGTATTTTTGTTAATATTTTTTTCGCATTTTCGTCGTTCCAGAGCTTGATTTTTCGTCGTCATGGTTCTCATGGGCCCTTCCGCATGGACTACAACGTCGTCATGGGAGTATTCGTCCATCATGAAAAGGTAAAATGACTTTGATTTCAGAGTTGTTTTAGTGCAATTGGTTATTGATGTCCTGATGCAAACGTTAGACACATAAACAATCCTGCATTACACCGCGTAATGGGGTAGTGCCGACATGAGGTGCACTGTAGACATTACTTAAGGTTCTTTGCAGCATCCCTTCGGTTTAGCTGCAACCCCTTTCATTCCTTTTATTGTACCTCCATTCACATTCTCTTTTGTTTCATCTAACTTTCCATCCTCTCCTTGCAGTTGTTTAATAGTGCAACTGCCAGGTTTTCCTCCTGTTACACCTTACAGACCTTTCTGCTCAATTTACCTTTCAGCGTTGAATGACCTTATATGTCCCAGCGCTCGGCCTCTGGCCACACTTCTATAATCCATTCCAGCATGCATTATGTGTGTGTGTGTGTGTGTATGTGTGGATGTGTCTGTACTTCCATACATAATTGCATCCATTCAACCATATGCACCCACCCCACTCAGGCTGTGGTTCCATAAAGTATTAAAACTTCGTTTGTTATGTCCTTATCCGTATGCATTTTTGCTTGAAATCTGTTATTTACTCTTGTTACCATCACCTGGCTGCCTGTTTTTTTTTTGTTTTTTATTTATTTATTTATTTATTTATTAAATTTTTTTAGATACCCCCTTTTGAATTCGTTATCTTTGAGGGGCAATGAATGGAGGGTGTTGCCTTTACACCGAAAGCCTTTGAAGTTTAATCTCTCCTCGGTTTCACTGATACCTTTGTGTAAGCTTTTGATCTCTGGTTCTTTATGTTTTTATCTTGCCACATTTTTATTCCTCATTTCTTGGTGATGTCTTTATATAGTGATGAGGTAGGTAATGTGGGAATGTTTGATGGTCTCACAAATGCAGTGGTTTATCGTTCGGCTTTGAGATGATATTATCGAAAATCTAGTTTTTATAGAATTGCCTTGAGATGATGGATTGGGATAGAAAAAAATTGTTATAGAAATCCTTCAAGAAGATGGTATCGTAGATCTAATCTATATAGGACCGCCTTGAAGATGATTGGTCTATAAAAATTTTTGATAGAATTTCTTTAAGAAGGTGATATGACATACAGCATTTTCTTAGATTTGTTTTTAATATTGAGATGATTTTCAGCTTATTTTTTTTTTTTTTTGAAAGACGTGAATCATTAGTTTTTATAGATTCTGAATACGTACAAGTCAAACGAGGTTAACTTAAAACTAGTGAGGTTTTACATACATAATTCTCTTATCTCGGCATTAATGACATTTAAGATTTTTAGACTTTCTCTTCGTAATGCAAAAATATTATCCGCATCTTTATACGATTAGAATCTTCGATGCAGCACCACGAGGTCCTTAACCTTCACTCTCTGTGAATAGAAGCAAAAAAGTAAAACTCGATTTTCCACTGTATACTACTATACAGCATAATGTATTTGCGATATTTATCAAGTAAAGGTCTTGTTTTCCTACATTTGTTAATATAATTAACATGATTTGCTTACATGATTGACCAAGAATAACAAATTATTCGCCAGAGATAATTAACGCCAAACTCAAAAGTTCCTCGTTACTATTTTGGGTTTTCAGCACCGAAATTGGGGATGGGGGCCTGGTTATTGCCGTCAGTGCACCTCACGTGGTGTACTGTAGCCATTACTTAAGGGTCTTTGCAGCATCCCTTCGGCCCCCAGCTGCAACTTCTTTCATCCCTTTTACTGTACCTCCGTTCATATTCTCTTTCTTCTATTTGACTGTCCAACCTCTCTAACAGCTGATTCATAGTGCAGCTCTGAAGCTTTATTCCTGTTACACCTTTCAAACACTCTTACTGTCAATTTCCCTTTCAGCACTGAATGACCTCATAGGTCGCAGTGCTAGGCCTTTGTCCTAAGTTCTATATTCAGTTCGATTGAACGCCGGTAGATGGACTGATCAAGCTGACTTGGCATGAGTATATAAATCAAGGTGTAGTAAATAGTTTAATTTAACTTAAAATTGATCGTCCGTTGCAGAAAAGGGTCTTAAAGTCTGTTTAACCGTCCAGACATGGGGTAGAATTATTCAAATTTAGACAAATGATCCAAGATAACGTCGCCTTCATGAATCTCGCGAAATGATGATTTTAATTTATTTCATTCATTCTGTTATAAATGTTTCTAACGTGACCAGGTTCATTCATGGATAAGTTTACTGACAGATTTAATTAATCATTGATATATTTTATTGAAATTCACTTTTCTTTTTTTCCTTGTTGTTTTTCCCCATTTATATCATTTACCTCTTTTTGGATTTCGAGACTTCGTCGGTTATAAAATTTTATTTTCATTCCCAACAATTATAACTTGATTATATCTGACCTTTTTGTTACTCTATGAATTTGTGTATTTTTAAATATTTTCAAATAAAGATGTAAATTTTCCATTGTTAGTTATGAAATTTGATTTAAATTCTCAACAATTATAACTTTATATTTAACAATATTTTTACTTGAGGGTTTTATGTATCTTCAACTGATTCAATAAATCTGAATTCTATTTTATTTCTTTTAACGATCGGCAATTGTAACATTATTGTATATAACTATATTTGTACTTTAGGGTTTTATGTATTTTTAAATCTTTAAATCACTTTATATTTCATTTTAAAGTTTTTGTGTCTGTTGCTTCTGCAGTCATGACATTTTATCACATTCTCAGTTTATCAGCAATTTACTTTGGGTGTGTTTTTTTTTTAAATGATAAAATTAATTTTGCATTTCGTTTTACAATTCATTTTGCAGTTCCCCTGACACATGCCGACGTCAGTCACAGTACCTTTGTCATCCCATTCCTAGTATAATCTTCATCCAACATGAGACCCGGTAAAGAAAATTCCCAAAATTCCCTTTATGGAGGAGTCAATCCACCCCACTCCCCCCTTTTTTCATTTTACTCTTCCTTCCTTTTATCTGTCACATATTATTCCTGATTAGTTCCGACTTTTTTTTTTTTTTTTTTTTTTTTAAACCTCCTCTTTCTGATTCGACCCATTTCCCCTTCTTTTCGTAGCCCGCATGGCGTTGCAAGGGTTGAGAGTTGATCATTATGTTAATCTCATCCCCCTCGTCATATAGTGTTTTAGTTTGTCATTATCTTGTTCTTATTTCTTTTGCTATATCCTGTTTTTCGATGAACTTTTGCTCGTAAGGTTGTATGCAGCCCTTAAAATGTGTTGTTTTGTATTCATTTCGTCCTCGTCTGTTGCTTTTGTATTCTTCAGTGCATTATTTCCTCTCCATTATTGCGTGTTGCTCTCTCTCTCTTCTCTCTTCTCTCTCTCTCTCTCTCTCTCTCTCTCTCTCTCTCTCTCTCTCTCTCTCTCGTAGTCCTAAGCGCTTATTTATATTACCTTTGTTATAGCTTGTTTTGTCGCCCCTCCCCAACCCAACGTATTTCTCTCTCTCTCTCTCTCTCTCTCTCTCTCTCTCTCTCTCTCTCTCTCTCTCAGGATTTTTTATATCGGATAAAATCGCGGAGCGTTTCAATTCCGTCTGTTTCACTCCAGGCTGGTTTTAGGGAATAAGTTCACGTACCGGGACCTTGTTTGATGTGGAGGTTTGAGAATGAAAGAAAATGCATTGCGTTTGGTGTGGCACTTCCTTAGGAAAACCGAACTATATTGTAGTTTAACCAGTACAGATACTGAGCTGATTAATAGCTCTCCTCGTCTTTCGCAAAATAAGAAATTAACAATTTTAGTCAACAGAACGAAAATTAAAAAAAAAATTGGTAACGCTTTTTTTTATTGTCGTCCCCCCCCCCCCCCGCCCCCCCCCCCCCCCCTTCCCCCTACCCAAAATATTAATAATTGTAGTAAACAGAACGAAAATAAAAAATAATTGACGCTTTATTTGTCTTTCGTAAAAAAATTAACAATTGTAGTAAATAGAAAGAAAATAAAAATAAAAATAAAAATAAAAATTGATGACACTGTAATCGTCTCTCAAAATTGCCTCTTTCAATGTCGTGCTGGTGGTATTAATGTTATCAATGGTCAAACTATACAATGAATGATTTATCAGTCGTGTGAATTTTAATGGGGTGTGATTAATTCTAGAATATTGCTTTGTGAATTCTTTAGGAATTTCCATCGAAATTTAATTGGATTAAAATGACTAAGTTGTTTTATTTGTTTTACCACAGTTTTTTTTCGTGTTTATTTGAGTCAATGGCTTTACCTCAGTTATTATAATTATCATCTATTTTCTGTATTTACGATATTTCAAATAATTTTTTATTAGTTTATTGTTAAGCTATGTTTTTATGACATAAATGGCTTTTGCTTATTTCCCTCAACGTCTTTACGTCAATTATTATAATAGTGATAAATTTTCTGTATTTATGATATTTCATGTAATTCTTATTAGTTTATTGCAAATTATTTTTTATGATCTTTTTTTTATGGAATATAACATCAGAGGGTTTCATAATACTTTGATTTATTGATTGTTGTGATGTTTTCTTGTAATGTATCCTTGAATTCACTATGAAATATTACCTCAATTTTTCCTTGAATTACCTTTGACAAGCATGATACTGATTACAATGGTTTCTTAGTAAAAAGTCAGTTCCTTTATAACTTTATTAGTCTCTCATTTGTCCATGTGATATTCCAGATTGGTATAGATATTTCCCGTCCTTTGTCTTGAAAAAATTCCCAGAAAATTAATTTTAGTATCTCATATAAAAAATCTGTTTTTAAATATCGTCCCTATTTGTCTCTGCTGCTACCGGGAATTTTTCCTTCACTTTTATCTGTTTCGTCATTTCTTTGTGCCGATGGATTAATCCTTCCCTGTCGCTTATTCTATTTTCTTTTTCATTGATGGAGTTCCACCCTATGTTTGCAGTCCCTGAGTGTTATGGGCCATGAGAGTTATTCCTCATGCCGTTAATACCCCGTGCTCTCTCTCTCTCTCTCTCTCTCTCTCTCTCTCTCTCTCTCTCTCTCACACACACACACACACACACACACACACACACGAGCTGACAATTCTGCGCCGACAATTCAGCACATGACAATTCAGCTTAGAGACAATTCAGCGCATGACGATTCGGCACAAAGACTATTTAGCGCAAAGACAATTTGGCGAAATGTTTGACGAAATAAAGCTAAAGCATGGAAAATTAAGAAGATAGTGATCAAATTAGTTTTTATTTTTAAATTATTTTTGAACTTCAATTAATGATTCATAAGAAAGGGCATTAAGGACAAATTTGAATTTAGCCCCAGGTATGTCGCCCGATACTATGCTTTGTGATTTTGAAAAGGCTTTTCAAAATGCATTTTCAAATGTGTTTGAGGGCACGCGAGTAAGTGGTTACTTTTTTCATCTGGCTCAGTGCATATGGCGGAAAATACAGGCTTTCAATCTTAGAGTTATATTATAAGCGAAGAGCATATTCGAAAACATTGTAAGATGGTAGCCTTAGCTTTTGTGCCAGCTGATGATATTTGCGAGGTATTTGAATCTTTGCAAGGTGTTATGCCTCCTGAGTTGGAAGAGTTAACGAATTATTTTGAGGATACGTGGATTGGTCGCCCCTTCCGAATCTCTCTATTTTTAACCTGAGCTATGGACTACTTTTGATCGGGTGCAGGGAGACCTACCAAAGACCAATAACTCATTAGAAGGGTGGCACCGAAGTCTTCAGTTAACATTGGGTTATAACCACCCAACCTTTTATAAGTTTGTGGAGTTTTTGAAACTGAAGCTATACAACGCAGAGAAAAGGATACTGAAAATCAGAGCTGGACACGACGATTTCAGAAAAAAAGCAAATGATCAGAGAACAGCTAAGGCAATAAAAACGCCAGTTGGTATATATGGGAATCGAACAATCAAATTGGAATGCTTACAAAATATAAGCTACTTCATGAATTGGAGATATAAATTAGTATGAATATTTTTGTAAAGGAATATTTTATACTATGTCATTTCAATAAATATTTTTGTCTACTTTTAAAAATTCAATATATTACATATAAAAAAATTAATCTGATGACTGTTTTCCTCGTTTTCCATGTTTTTATGTTATTTCGCAAAATGTCTTTGTGCTGAATAGTCCTTGTCCTGAATCGTCATGCGCTGAATTGTCTCTTAAGCTGAAATGCCATGCGCTGAATTGTCTCTTAAGCTGAAATGCCATGCGCTGAATTGTCTCTTAAGCTGAAATGCCATGCGCTGAATTGTCTCTTGAGCTGAAATGCCATGCGCTGAATTGTCTCTTAAGCTGAAATGCCATGTGCTGAATTGTCTCTTAAGCTGAAATGCCATGCGCTGAATTGTCTCTTAAGCTGAATTGTCATGCGCTGAATTGTCTCTAACTGCTGAAATGCCATGCGCTGAATGTCTCTTAAGCTGAATTGTCATCCGCTGAATTGTTAAGCTGAATTGTCTCTAAGCTGAATTGTCATGCGCTGAACTTGAATCTCTTAAGGTGAATTGTCAATGCGCTAATTGTCTCTTAAAGCTGAATTTTGTCATCCACTGAATTATCTCTTAAGCTGAACTGTCATGTGCTGAATTGTCTCTAAGCTGAATTATCATACGCTGAATTGTCTCTTAAGCTGAATTGTCATGCGCTGAATTGTTAAGCTGAATTGTCTCTAAGCTGAATTGTCTCTTAAGCTGAATTGTCATCCGCTGAATTGTCAATGGTGCTGAATTGGTCTCTAAGACTGGTTCGTCTCATACGCCTTAATTGTCTTCTTAAGCTGAATGGTTCCATACGCTAAATTTGTCTCTTAAGCTGGAATTGGTGCCATGCGGCCTGAATTGTCTCTAAGCTGAATTGTCATAACCGCTTGAATTGTCTCTAAGCTGAATTTTTGTCCCATGCGCCTGAAGTTGTCTCTAAGCTGAATTGTCATATGCTGAATTGTCATGAGCTGAATTGTCTCTAAGCTGAGCTCGGAATTTCGGTGTTCCCACACACACACACACACTCCGACATCTTTGTCTGTCTGTCTCTATAACCAGTTCTCTCTCTCTCTCTCTCTCTCTCTCTCTCTCTCTTTTGTCTTTAATAGCTTGACGCAAGTCTGTCACCACTTGCATTAAGCTATTAAGGCATTAAAATGCTACATCCCATGTCCGGAACGGAAATGGTAACGAGAGAGAGAGAGAGAGAGAGAGAGAGAGAGAGAGAGAGAGAGAAACTCATTAACCACGTTTTACAGAATTTTAGGGACCCTGTCGCTCACCCTGTACTGGAGACATTTCCCTTTCCCCTTCCTCTCTCCTTCACTCCCTCCCTCCTCCCTCCTACCCTCCCATCCCCCTACCTCCCTCCATCGCCGATGGATTTGAAAGCTAATTAAACAAATGTTTGACACGGTTGAATTTTGCCTCTTGCTCTGACCCCTTTGCATTATTCCCGTTGAATATTTGATCACGTGACCGAGGTGATTTCATCCCGTTTTCTATTCCGTCGATACTTTTTTTTTTTTTTTTTTTTTTTTTTTTTTTTTTTTTTCTTGAGAAATCGTGGGAATTCTGGGAACATTTCATTTCCGTCTGAGAGAGAGAGAGAGAGAGAGAGAGAGAGAGAGAGAGAGAGAGAGAGTTGTGAAGGCGAGGGTCAAACCACTTGGTTCGTATTTTTTAATTTTTCTAAATACTTGAGAGAGAGAGAGAGAGAGAGAGAGAGAGAGAGAGAGAGAGAGAGAGAGACCTTACAGACCTTACAGTTCGTTCGGGTTGCCCCAGTCCCTCAGTGTGAGGCACCTCTAATGTCTACCAGAGAGTTGCTAGTACATCTTCCGGTATATTTTGCATCTTCCATGGTCTGGGATGCAGTTTAGATATTTGTCGAGCTTATTCTTAAACACATCTACGCTCACTCCTGATATATTCCTCAGATGAGCTGGCAACGCATTGAATAGACGCTGCATTATCGATGCTGGTGCGTAGTGGATTAATGTCCTGTGTGCTTTCCTTATTTTTCCTGGTATTGTTTTGGGCACTATTAATCTACCTCTGCTTGCTCTTTCTGATATTTTTAGTTCCATGATATTTTCTGTTATTCCTTCTATCTGTTTCCATGCCCTGAATTATCATGTAGCGTTCTCTTCTCCTCTTTCTAGACTATATAATTTTTAATGATTGTAGTCTTTCCCAGTAGTCAAGGTCCTTAACTTCTTCTATTCTAGCTGTAAAGGACCTTTGTACACTCTCTATTTGTGCAATATCCTTTTGATAGTGTGGGTACCATATCATATTGCAATATTCAAGTGGACTACGAACATATGTTTTTATAAAGCAGTAATCAGTTGGTTCAGCTTTCTTGTTTTGAAGTGCCGTAACAACATTCCCATTTTTGCTTTACATTTTGCCAAAGAATTGCTATTTGATCATTGCATAACAGTTCCTATTCATCATCACACCAAGGTCTTTAACTGCTTCCTTATTTGTGATTGTCTCATTATTAGGTCCCCTATATGCATATAGCTTTCCTTCTCTGTCTCCATAATTTATTGATTCAAATTTATCAGAGTTAAATACC
>NC_087209.1:11853820-11858820 GCF_015104395.2 Macrobrachium nipponense | reverse complement strand
GTTATAGTGTTTTGCTTGATTGGAAGATGGAATTAGAGTGGAAAGGTTACATTACTGGAATGAGCAGGATGTAGATTGCTAATTAGATGAAATCTGGATTAGGTTGGTAATAGACTGGTGGTTGTTAGGGAAACAGTGGTCATTAATGGCGGAAGAGAGAGAGAGAGAGAGAGAGAGAGAGAGAGAGAGAGAGAGAGAGAGAGAGAGAGAGAGAGAGAGAGAGTTCATTTAGTAACAATAGCCTCAGGAAATCGCAAACTTCCTCCAAATCTTAATAATTATGCACCTCTCATATTAAAAAAATTAAAAACTTTCCAGATCTAGAGCTCTGTCCAAATTTAGTCATTTATTGCTAGTCATGTGAGTTACATTTGGTGAAATTTTCGTATAATTCCACCCGTAAACTTTCTGACAAACAAACCAAGGCAAAAACAATAACCCAAGTTGGAGGGGTAACGAGGTTAAGCAATATCCACCACACAAAAGAACCCGTTTATCGGAAAGTTATATTTCTGTCTCTCACGTAAAGTGATTACTTGCTGTGAGGAACGACTTCGGCAGAGTTTTCGTAAAAGTCCAGACAGAACTTTGTTTGTAATCCTTCTAACAAAGAAACAAAAAGGCAAACTGACAAACCGTACCAAAGAGAGAACTTGTGGTGACGAATAATAACGGGATTAGCCGGGGACTAGAAACCAAGTGTATAATTAATTCAAATGAAATTTATAGGGAAATTAACAACTTGCTTGCAAAGAGACGTTTGAGAATACTATATGTTTAAAATAGAAAGACGAGGCCTTCCTATTCGCAGGAGCTTTAGAACGATATTTGTAGGTTAAAGGAAAGACTCAGGTGTTGGACTTTGGCCAGGATTGAGGTTCGGATTACGAAGGAGAGCTGTGATTCCACGACCAGTATGAAGAAGATATTCTGAATGACACCTCAGGCCTCGTCCGTATCTTCTTAATCATGTAGTAGAATCAGAAGTTCAAAGTTGTGGCACTAATGTTTTTTTTGTTCCCTTATTTTTCCGGTTTGGCATGACTCTGACTCCACAGTTTCTTGTCATTTAATCTGATTTAGTTAACGTTTTCTGTCTTATCGCTGACTCGGGGAGTAAGCCTACAAACTGCTTTGTTGTCGTTGTTATTATTGTTGTCGCTGTTGTTTTTCTTGTTGGGGGATAGGAAAGCCTAAGACGGTCTGAAAAGGTGTTTCGCGCCGAGTTAAAAACACAGGATTTTTAGGATGGAATATTTATGATTTATTTATTAGAATGGAAATGTAAAAAATAAATAATGTGCATGTTAAACAGTTCAGAAAAATAATTTCTAATGAAATATAACATTTATTTTAATTTTTTTGTTTATTCATCGCTTCGCAGTTTCTTTTTCTGTACTAGATTGCTTTCCATTTTGGGGTCATTATTGTTATAGTATTCTGTTTTTCCATCTGGGTTGCAGTTTGGTTTATAATAGGATAGGAATTAGGAAATTATGCACATAGAAAGAACAAACCTAACATTCCTTCCTCCAAGGTATCTGTAATTTCGCCTCACAACTTTAGGAACAAGTTCTCAGACTTTGGCATAAAATCATATCATAATTATAAACGTGATGACGAAACTTCCTATCTCTCACAGAAGGTTAAAACAAAACAACGAATTGTGTCAACATGCGTTGGTGGACGTCCAGAAATAGCTCCTCTTGCTGATTTACACAAAAATGAAAAAAAAAATGGAAAATTTCTCGAGGAAGTCGTAAACCCCGGCTTCTTTCTTTCCGGATCTCGGTTATGACAATACAGAAAGAGACGTATTTGATCTTCCCACCCCCGCCCCCACCCCCAGATAAATGGAAAGGAAAGGGGGAAATGGGAGGTAAAAGATAGGAAACAAGGACCAAGAATTTTACAAAAGGATTGAGAAAAGGCCAACATAATGTTTTCCGTTCCCCCTTTTTTTCCTCTTTTTTTTCTTTTTAAGTGATATCACTATTATTTAATTGGCAAATAATTTTCCCACGATGTGTATAACAGATTCAGAAGGAGTTTGGAAAGATTAGGAATGACCTGAAAATAGAAAAAAAAAAAGCTGAAGCAACTCTCAAATTCAAACCCCCTGCCTCTGCTCTCTCTCTCTCTCTATCTCTCTCTCTCTCTCTCTCCTCTCTCTCTCTCTCTATATATATATATATATATATATATATATATATATATATATATATATATATATATATATATATATATATATATTTATTTATATATTATATATATATATATATATATATATATAGGATATATATATATATATATATATATATATATATATATATATATATATATATATATATATATATCTATATATATATATATATATATATATATATATATATATATATATATATCTATATATATATATATATATATATATATATATATATAATATTTATATTTGTAGTACTTGATATATATTGTACATAATTCAAAGGCTATTGGATTATAAAGTAAATGTGGTCTTTCACTTTCTCTCCTACCCCGATCACAGGCCCGAACGCGAGTGCCGAGAGAGAGAGAGAGAGAGAGAGAGAGAGAGAGAGAGAGAAGAGAAGAGAGAGAGAGAGAGAGATCGGTTGACACTGAAGCAAAGTTGTTGATATTTCATGTCAGGGCGCCCAAGACTTGAATGTCAACAAGAACTTTGATTAAGGAGTTCAGTGTTGAGAATTGTGTTCCCCGGAGATAAATGGCTTTCCCATTTTGTGAGGGGATCAACCGAATTGGAAAATATGTGAGCGGGGAAGACGCAAACTCGCACGTTGCCTTCTTTGAACATTTCTATATGAACTATTTTGAGATACATTGAAACTTATCTCTTACCGAGGTCAAAATCATGTTTATTTATTAACTCGCAAAACTTTTATATTTTTGTGTCTTTGTGTGTCCTGCTTGTAATTTTATTTATTTATTTTTTATAAATATTTTTTTTTTTTTTATATTTGCGTGTGTGTTGTATTTATTTATTTTTTTATGTCCTTGCTTGGGCTCTGAAAACGACATAGTGCTACGAGGGATTTTTATAAGAGAAATTCACTGCAAGAGTGTTTGAGTGTTGGCACAAATATTTGATAATGTTCTTTGAAATAGAACAGATTTTAGCGCTCGAGTTTTTTTCATATACCCTATGCGAAAGAATGAAGATGAAAGTATTTTGCCAGGCTCGGTTGACAAGGTCATTGAGTATAATTCTAGAATATGGATTAAAGTTAGCATTGAACTATGTAAGAATAAGTCTTAAGCTCAATGATCTTTCGATAAGGATAATATGCAGAGTTTGTTACTGAATTTCTTTTTAATGCGTCTATGCTAGATACCTTTCATTCATTTAGTTTAAAAGTGGTCCGAATAACGCTTATATAAAGCAGTACATTTCACGCAATTATTCTCCAGAAGTTCAGTTCACTATTAGAAAATTGGAATAATTATTTTGGAACCTATGGTAACCAGATAGTACCCTGTCGTTCAATTCAGTCTTCTCAATAAGAAAAACAATAACAGTATTGAGCTGTACTAGTATATATCTTTACGTGAAGTATTATCAGCTATTAAGATAACCTAATGGTCAAGTCGACCCACCATAATAGTATATTTTCTATTTATAAAACTCTTTTAATGTCAGTAATTCCCAGGGCATTGAATTTCATATTAAGTGATACTTATGGTTTAATATTTTATATAAATTATTATATACATTATATATATATAATATAGATATATATATATATATACTATGATATATATATATATTAATATATATATTTTGATATATATATATATATATATATATATATATATACTATATATTATATATATATATATATATATATTGTTTGTAGAGGTAACTAAGATGGCGGGATATCTAATACTTGGGTTACTTATATATATATATATATATATATATATATATTATATATATATATATATATATATATATATATATATATATAGTTACAGTGAATCTGTATAATCAGGGAATATATATATTCTTTGATATTTTCAGGGAATGTGCATAATGTCTGATTCACTCAGAGGATATGTATATTCCCTGAAATTTTTAGTGAATATACATATTCCCTGATTATTCGGCCTTATTATTATACAGATTTCCTGAATCGTGTTTGGTATGGAAGAACAATGAAATAAATAGCTGAAAACGATAAACAAAGCCTTGTTTTCACAATGTAAACTTGAATGTAAACACAATGTGAAACGACTGAACTAGCGAACCATGGTAGGAGTCCATCTAATTATCACCTTCCAACCCCGGTGCTATACTCGCCCCCCCCCCCCCCCCCCCCCTCCCCCCACCTCAACACTACAAGGTCAGGCAAAGTTTAACTCACCAATCATACGCCATCCTTCCTACTGTCAACACCATGGCAAATCCAACTGAGCGTGATTTAGAAGCACATTTTCGGGAAGAATTATTCCAAAGAAGTGAAGGAAAGAAATCTGTCTTGCTTCCAAAAGAACAGTATAATGAAATTATTTTAGAACTGACAGCAATTGACAAGTCAGGCAAACAGACGCCTCATGAATACTACCTTCTGAAGAAGTATGAGATCCTCAAGTGTGGTGATGTTCTCAAGTTGATTAGAAGACGGACTGCCAATGAAGATCAAGGTTTCGCCAAATGCAACTGTGCTGGTTCAAAACGTTGTCAAACAAATCGATGTAAATGTTTTAAGCTGAAAGTTAAATGCAACTCACGATGTCATGCAAGTTTGCATTGTGAAAACAAGGCTTCGTTCTAAATATTAGAACGATCCTTATTATTTTTTTACTAGTTTTATTTTAAATGAGTATTTTGTTACAGACAAGTTTTATTTTCTGTTCATAATAAATTTTGTTACATCCAATTGTTTTATGTGATAAATAAAATATTACAGAAGTGTATTACTGTTTTTAGTGATTTATTCCATTATTCTACCATACCATACAAG
>NC_087209.1:11831320-11836320 GCF_015104395.2 Macrobrachium nipponense | reverse complement strand
AAAAAAAAAAATCAACTAGACCGTGAATTCTGAGTTCAGAGGATTACTAGAGATGCTGCATTGAGTAATAACATTCTGTCTTTTGCCTTTAATATAACGACTAAGATCATCGTAATCCACATAATGTAATGCTCTGCATTATCAAAAGGAAGGAAAATAAAACGTCAGGTACAACCCAGTTGTAGTGATACTGACCAGAAGAGTAACATGTATCATATTGTAACTGCATTAGTAAAATACAGGTAATAAGGTATAGATCCACTTGAATATTAACGGGCACCATATTGTACTGGCACTATTCAAAAGTCAGTTTTAATAAGTTATAGATCCTCTGAATATTAACAGGCGCCATATCGTACGGGCATTATTCAAAAGTCAGGCAAGCAACGAGAGAAAGTTGCCTTTGCTCAGTATAATTGAAAACAAATAATTACATAACCATGTCTTAACGGTTGAAAATGATCATAATGGTTAATACGGTTCACTTGGAATCCTACAGCTAACCTGCCTGCAACATTCCACTGAAACAGTAATTGATTCTGTTTCTCTCTCTTGTTCCCAAATTTGTTAAAAAAAAATAAATGAAAAAAAATCAGCTGTCTTTCTGAAATTTCCTTGAATCATTGTTTATATCGTTTATGTTCTTTCCACAAAGCCATTCGATTTCGTTCCCTTCATCTCCTTTATCTACGTCTTTCTCTTACATTTCTTCGTTGTCTTATTCACAGTAAATAATGGGTGAAACTTCACAATAAAGAGATATTGATAGTCTTAGAGATTTCGCTAAATCTTTAAAACTATGGATATATCTTCAGTACGAAGTTTCATCCCTCTTTTGTTGTATAAAACAACGAAGAAATGTAGGAGAGAAAGACGTAGATAAAGGAGATTAAGGGAACTAAAAATAAACGAAAGGATAAATTTAATGCTTTAGGGGAGAAAAAGATCAACATTTCAGAATAAAGGAGATATGAAAGAAAGAAGAAGAAGAAGAAGAAGAAGAAGAAGAAGAAGAAGAAGAAGAAGAAGAAGAAAGGGCGAGGGAATGATTCCAAAAGGGTGAGAGATGTTTGGTAGTACGCTTAAGCCAAGAGGCATTTGGATCTGGAATATTGGGGATTAGGAGAATTTATATATATATATATATATATATTATATATATATATATATATATATATATATATATTCAAATTCAAATTCAAATTCAAATGCTTTATTTCGGACATAAAAGGTCATAGACAAATACATACATACACACACACAAATTATATAAAGTCTCCACACTCCAAGAATGATATATATATATATATATATATACTATATTAGATATATATATATATATATATATATATATATATATATATCTCATTCGAGCTACAAATGTCCTTTAATATCTAATTCGCTCTACCTCGGAATTGATATACTTTCATATATGTACCGAAGGGGAATTTTTAGTCGATAATAATTTCGTCCCCTCATCTGTTGGCCGATTCGGTAATGTCACTGTCCGTCCTGATTTCGTTCTCGTCCACTGGATAGTGGTTCGATCCCATGAGGGGACGAAATTATTATCGACTAAAAATATGATAAAATAACTTAATTTTGGTCTCAGCTGAAATTGCCGTTTTCTGACGATGCTGTTACGACAAACCTTGATTAATCGGTTAAATATCTTTTCTTAGGGTTGTTCTCTATAGTAAAACTTATATTCTAATAAGAGGTCAGTTGTAATTATAAAGTGACAATAGTAAGATGACAAAACTGGATATTTCAGTAGAGATTGATTAATTAATTTATCTGGAATAGTTTTGCTGAAATTAAAAGTTTTATTGTTACTCCAAACTTTATTGAAGTTCGTAAGTGAACTCAGGATTATGAAATAAAACTGTTTTATAAATTTTTGTGTGATCAAGATATAATTTTCTTGGCAATTTTAACAATACAAAAATCGTTAGACTTATTTTCTCTATATTTTATTATGGGTCTTGAAGAAATTCGGATTCATCCTTAGACACTGAGGCTTTAGAAGTGCAACACGTATGCAAGGTTTTATCACCCGAAATTCCGATTTTCTTTTTCCAGAACATTGCTTACCATTTAACGAATTCAAAACGAAAAAAAAAAAAAATCACTCCCAGACACCGGAAAGAAAGAATTTGAAGAATTTCGTTCACTGCCCACCTTTTGTTATGTAGGTGAATACCATGTTGTATTGATGTAAGCGACACCGGCACCCGTCTGTTAATGCATTTGCAAATACATCAAAAGAAAATCATGGATTTTGCAATGCTGGTTTTACTTAAAATGTTTGGATTATTTTTTCTAAACTGAGAGATACATTTTCATATTAGAAAGAAATGGCAAAGCGGTGAAATACTCTTACTTTAATCCACACAAACACACACACACACATAAAATCCACGAGGGGTAGAGAAACGATGGAGCTCTCCAAGGCTCTTGACTTCTTGTCCTTTGTTTAGCAGGACAAGGAGTCGAAAGGCCTTACAGTGCTCCGTAGTTTCTCTTTTCCTTCGTGAATTTGACTTTATTAATATATTCATCACGTTCCTTATTTTCCTGATTCGGTTAAACACACACACACACACACACACACACACACACACACACACACACACACACACACACATATATATATATATATATATATATATATATTATATATATATATATATATATATATATATATATATATATATAATATATATGCATACGTATATACTTTTGGATACTCGTGTCACTACAAAGCCTTGAATCCGAAGTGAAAATCAAATGAAGAAACCTCACTCACACACACACACACACACACACACTGTCGTAGTTTGACCTTGAAAATGAGAAAAAATGGGAAGTAAAAAAAATTCCTTCGAAATCCCAGGGCGGTCGAGGGATCCTTCACAATAGAGAAAATCATAGATTTAAAGGAATCCTTAAAAAGGGGAATTTTTTTTTTTTTTTTTAACCTGATAGGAAATAAAGATCCCGGAAGAAGGAAAAAGAAAATTGGCCATTAAACCCTGTTTGGAGTATTTTTATTTTGTATTTATTTATTTTTTATTTTTTCAGGTCATAGAAAACGGAACCGTCTCATCATTTGAAAGATAGGGGCACAAATTTATTCTGCAGTAAAATTCCGTTATAAAATCCGAAAGAGATGAAAGAGCTTTCTGCTGTATTACTACAATGTTTTGGGCAGATGATATGAAAATGACTGTTTCGGAAAGTCATAAACACAGTTTGAAATTACATGACAGGATACTTTACTTTTCAGATGAGGAAAATAAATCATTACTGATGCCTTAAAACGGTCATCCTAAGATTAAATTTTATTAGACGACATTACCTGGTCTTGCTCAATACGAGATGGTTGCCATTATGTCAATAACTCAAACATAACACGCATAATATATATATACATATATATATATATATATATATATATATATATATAAATATATATAATAATACTATATATATATATGAATTCGTCTCACAAGCCTGATTTCGTCTTATGGATGGTTCCATGATCTTCATTCAGTTTTCGTAGCGTTTTTTGTGAACGTCAGAACTGGCACGATAACTGGAGGTTTTCGTATTGAAGGAGTTGTTTTTTTTTTTTTTTTTTTTTTACTTTGTCATCCTAGGTGATTGTATTTGTCAATTTTTTTTTCCGCTATAGATATCTTTTAATTCATCCCTAGTGAGACGAAATGGCGTATGTCATTTTTTCCCCATTTTGAGAAAATTGGCTACGAAGATATAGATGTTATGTAGAGCTTCTACTTTGCTCATCTTTTGAATATTTTGATATCACTCAGTGCATCTAATTAGCTCATCTTTTGAAGAAATTTGGATTGAAAATGTGACAAGAAGACAGATCAAGTTTTCAAATCCCATAGAGTATCAAAAGCCGAGGCACTTTGGCTGGAAAATAAAATAAAAAAAAACTGGAAAAATAGGATACTCAATTTCGTCCAAACCTGGACGATTTGAAAAGTCTTTCCATTTGTTTAAGATATCTATTAGAGAATTCCATAGGAACGAATAGATATCGATATAAGAAATAGGTGGTATCTACCAATGCTTTCCTTTAATAATATTTATCGTGCTTTATCTTACATAAGACATTAAAACCCGAATGCTTATCAATTAAAACGCATTCATTCGAAAAAAGATATTTGAAATGACGAAGGAATACACTGGATTGAGTAAGGCAACTGGAAATGATGAAACTCGGTGTCAGGTCGGGGAAAATAGGCAAAATTCAATATTGAAGTGATTCATCTTTTTAATTTTTTTTGTATTAACACGTTTTTGATTGACTATGTGAACACGGAACATGGGAGAAATATTTTTTCAAGGGTTTAAAATGAAGTGTGAGATACCATATTGTTCTTTATATAATTTTAGGAATGGGAATAATTTTTATGGGGTACGTTCAAAAAATATTTGGTCAATATTGGGTGTCGGGTATGGGTTAAGTATGCTTCTCTTTTATTAGATCTAAGCATGATTGTATCTGATTATTTGATCGAAATAATTTTATCCAACCATGCTTATCTCTTATTTATTATATCCAATTTTACCAAGATATGTATGATGTAACTAATAATTATATCCAGATGTGTCTGTTTCTCGTTATTGTATCCAAGTATACTTGTATTTTATTTTCATCAAAACCGCCGGGGCGCAAAAATTCTATTTGATGAATGCGACTATACTGAAATAAGGTCCATTGGCCAATTGCCACTGAACGTTCAATCATCGAAACTGGTGATAAATTTCGCTGATTATCATAATCGTCTTCACCTCATGATGAAATATATGACCGTACATTACTTTTACGTGGTATAACCACGCGAGCCGTTAGAATCCTCCTGTCACTCAAATATATTTCCGTTGATGATGCTATTTGAGCAAATGGTTTGGAACCATTAGAAGCGATCGTGTATCGATAGGAATGTCCATTCTGAATTAGATAT
>NC_087209.1:11811320-11826320 GCF_015104395.2 Macrobrachium nipponense | reverse complement strand
TGGAAATTGATTTTAATGAAATGATATGATATTGAGAGGTTAAGGCAAAGCCCAAGTTTAAGATGGGATTTATATATATATATATATATATATATATATATATATATATAATATATAATATATACATATATATTTATATATATATATATATATATATATATATATATATATATATATATATATATATATATATATATATATATATATATATATATATAATATATATATAGTATATATATATATATATAAAAACTAAATGGACCTAACCACCAAGACGAATTAATTTAATCAAATAGCATTTGTTTCCTTAGCGTCGTGATAGAATATTGATATATTCATTTATGATAAATGAAAAATATAAACTGGCTGTTGCTCTGTATTGGTGTCTAACATTCCCATAAAACTTCCGAGATACCCAAATCCCTTTCTCAACGTCGGCAATAAACTGTTTTATGGTCGTCTGTTCATATTGGCATGCTTGCTAATATTTCCCGTCTCTCCTCCACAATGGTGTGAGCAATACTGGCTAATCCTGCCCTTAGAAGCAGGTATATTATTATTTATTATTATATTATTATTATTATTATTATGTTGATTATTATTATTATTATTATTATTATTATTCTGTTAAAAGGATGGCAGAATTAAGCGAGTTGATTTTATATATTGTTTTTTCTAATTTCCTTACAATTCGCTTCTCAGGCTCAGCGATGTTTCTGAGTAACTGGCCAATATTCATATTGGGAATTTTCAAAAAATTGTAAATGCTGAAGTTAAAATCTTTTATTAGAACAGGATATCAGGTCCAGGTCAAGCAGGGGTCTTCGTCAGTGCCGGTATTATTCCGTAGGCGTAGTTCAGTTTTGGCCGGGGTCGTCTTTGGTTTAAGGGCTGGTATTGGTGCTGGTATAGCTGGTATCACGTGACGTTTCGACCTTCTCGCAGGTCATCTTCGGACTAGTCGGTTGAAGAGACTGCAGCAAGAACATTGTTGTTGTTGTTGAAGATTAAGCCAGCCTTGTGCTGGCACGGGCTCTTGCTCCTAGAGCAGCCCGTACCTGGATTATCTGTAAAGATACAAAAACAGTGCTTTGGCGGTTAGTCGTAGAAAGGAGACAGAGTGACAGGCAGGATTGCAACCCCTTTGAACCTTACGGTACCCATCAGTAGGAAAGAAATTTTTATAGCAGTGAGACTCAGCCTAGCTGGAGAGTGCTGAGTAGGAAGAAGGAAGC
The DNA here is from genome assembly GCF_015104395.2 of Macrobrachium nipponense. Taxonomy (NCBI): domain Eukaryota; kingdom Metazoa; phylum Arthropoda; class Malacostraca; order Decapoda; family Palaemonidae; genus Macrobrachium; species Macrobrachium nipponense. The sequence goes on along the minus strand of NC_087209.1, from coordinate 11,825,085 downwards.
GAGTTTAAGTTTGAGGGAAAGGTGGTGGGAAAAAAAAAAGGGGGGGGGGATATATATACTGAAAATATTGCAATATGTATCAAACGAACATTAAGAAAGTATTATAGTATATATACATGTTCATGCATACTCACACTTATACATATGTTCCCAAATATGTGTATGGCTTCCATTGCAAACAGTGAAGTAGAGTGTTTGTGCATTGTGTAGCTTTCTTTGGTTTTATGTTTGTAAGACAACAGGAGATTCCCATGTGTCTATGGAGAAATGCCGTGTAATTCGTCTTTTTACCTGGGAGGTGGGTAAGACATTAGGAGATTCCCATGTGTCCCTATGTTATTTAGGATGTGTCTGGTGATCTGTGCCGGTGTCAGGTCATTTTCAGTAAGGTTCGACCTGAGAGACTGTCTCTCTGGGCAGTCTAGTAGGTAGTGTTCATGGGGCTGGATTGCCTCTCGGTCACAGTACTGGCATAACCTGCCCTCATTACCTATCATTTTATCAGGTGGCACCAGGTAACCTAGCCTTAATCTGTGTGTGATGACTAAGAGTTTTCTAGTGGTTTGCTTTGTGATGTCATGCGGCGTTAGATTTGTGACATCCACATACCACTTGGACGTCCGTGACTCTTGTAGATAGTGACGTCGTACTTCACTCTCTTCTTGGAGTTTGGCATAGCTTTTAGCCATTTCCTTTAGGTGTGTTATGGATGGTTGCACTTTTATGCTTACTGTACTGCAGCTGAGGGCACTTTTGGCTAGGATGTCAGCTTCTTCATTTCCCTTGATTCCCACATGGCTGGGTATCCAGTTTAGTATGACTCTCCTGCCAGCAGCTTGATGTGACTTGGCCACTGATTTTATGGCTGTTATCAGTGTCACATTTTCTTTTGGATTTGTCGCTTTGATTGCGAGTATTGCTCCTTTGGAGTCGATATGCACTGTTGTGTGTCTTTCTTTTAGATTGGAATTTTCTAAGGCTTTTAAGATTGCCATTAGTTCTGCTTGTAGTATGGAGGCATTGTTGGATAGCCTCCAGCTTCCTTTGAAGTCTTGGGCAGCCACTGCTGCTGCAGTTGCTGGAGCTTCTGGATCAATTGAGCCATCTGTGTAATATGTGTTTTCAGCTGCTGTATTCCTGATTGCTTCTTCTGCTGCAGTTTTCATCTGTGCTGCTGTGCACAGTGCTTTGATTGCCGGTAGTATTGTGAAGTTATACCGGATTGGGTCTTCGACCCAGGGAGGTGATTTTTGGTATCCCTCAGATGGGACATCGTTTATTATGTGTTTCACTGTGTCCTGCATACCCAGTTCTCTCAGTGTCTGGAGTATACTGCCTGGATAGGTTTTGGGCAGGGCTAGCTCTTCATGCAGGTTTATACAAGCTTGCATTTTGTTTTTGTGTGGACCATATCTGTCATTTCTGATGGTTTTGCACAGAATGGCAATATTTCTTTGGCCTATCCTGTGCGTGAGAGACTGTACTTGTGTCTCTGCCCTCAAGAGATAAATTCTTGTCCAAGCAAGAACGTCTGTGGGCCGGTATTTATAGCGGCTCGGTCCTAGAGCTGCATTCTCATTGGTCGGGCCGGTCTTGGGCGAAGTCGTGGATCTCGCCTCAAAGGTCTCGGGGATTCATTCATGCGAGCGCCATAGTAGTGTGCCTGGGGATGAACGTCAGGAATTCCGTCTGTAGCAGGAATCCTATCATCCTGTGGGGGCTCCTGATTATCTGGCATTGTCAGGGGGTCGTTCGCTGCTCTCCAGGCGGCGGTGGGAAGGAGAAACGTTCCTTGAGTGATGTTTAAATTTAAATAGATCAGGCAAGGATCCCCGACGTCTGAGCCTCCTAGAAGCCCTCCATATAGTTAAGGAGAAACCAAATCTAAACAGGTAAGGAGAAACCAAATTTAAATATCACTCAAGAAACGTTTCTCCTTCCCGCCGCCGCCTGGAGAGCAGCGAACGACCCCCTGACAATGCCAGATAATCAGGAGCCCCCACAGGATGATAGGATTCCTGCTACAGACGGAATTCCTGACGTTCATCCCCAGGCACACTACTGTGGCGATCGCACGAGAGAATCCCCGAGACCTTCGAGGCGAGATCCTCGACTTCGCCCAAGAACGGCCAGACCAATGAGAATGCAACTCTAGGTCCGAGCCGCTATAAATACCGACCCTCAGACTTTCTTGCTACAGTCTCATCAAACGACTCGTCCGAAGATGACCTGCGAGAAGGTCGAAACGTCACGTAATACCAGCTATACCAGCACCAATACCATCCCTTAAACCAAAGACGACCCCGGCCAAAACTGAACTACGCCTACGGAATAATACCGGCACTGACGAAGACCCCCGCTTGACCTAGACCTGTTATCCTGTTCTAATAAAAGATTACCTTCAGCATTTACAATATTATAAAAACTCCCAATATGAATATTGGCCAGTTACTCAGAAATATCGCTGAGCCTGAGAAGCGAATTGTAAGGAAAATAGAAAAAATAATATATAAAATCAACTCGCTAAATTCTGCTATGCTTTTTAACAGCATTTACCTAAAAGAGGGTCTTCTACCAAAATGCATTATTATTAATTATTATTTATTAATATTATTAATTATTATTTATCAATATTATTAATTATTATTTATTAATATTAATTAATTATTATTTATTATTTATTAATTATATTATTAATATATTATTAATTATTATTATAATTATTATTATTATTAATATTATTATTATATTAATTAACTATTGTTTTATATTATTAATTAATATTATTGTTTATTATTTGTTATTTATTAATATTATTATTTATTATTTATTTATTATTATTTATTAATATTATTATTTATTTATTATTTATTAATATTATTTATTTATTATTTATTAATATTATTTATTATTATTATTTATTATATTATTATTATTATTATTATTTATTATATTATTATATTATTATTTATTATTATTATTATTATTATTAATAAATAATATAGTATTAATATTATAGTATAATGTTAATAGTATTAGTATTAGTATTAATACTACTACTAATAAATAAATAATAAATAATATTATTATTTATTATTTATTATATTACTATTATTAATATTATTATTATGATAATATTATTTAATATCTTATCTTATATTAATAGATTAATAATCTTAAAAGATGAAGATTAATCTTAGATTATATTATTATTATTATTATTATTATTATTATTATTATTATTATTATTATTATTATTATTATTTTATTATTATTATTCACATCAAAAAATCTCATAATAGCATGAGTCACTAAAATAGCGAAGAAATCCACAATGATGCAGGAGTAAATTATATATTTTCTATTTTTATATATATGTTCTAGATTATATATATAATATATATATATATATATATATATATATATATATATATATATATATTTCTAGAATTATATATACACATCTAAACTACTGTGGATTTCTTCGCTATTATTAATATTGGCATTATTACTATTATTATAGCGAATTAAAAGCCACAGTAGTATAAACAATATATTTATATGAAGGATTAAAAATGACAACGAGAAACTTGCGGATATTATTATTATTAATTATTATTATTATTAATTATTATTATTATTTATTATTATTATTATTATTATTATTTATTATTATTATTATTATTATTATTATTATATTATTATTATTATTATTATTATTATTATTTATTATTATTATTATTATTATTATTATTATTATTATTATTATTATTATTATTATTATTATTATTATTATTATTTATTATTATTATTATTATTATTATTATTATTATTATTATTATTATTATTATTATTTATTTTTATTATTATTATTTATTATTATTATTATTATTATTATTATTATTTATTTAATTATTATTATTATTATTTAAAAAATATCCACAATTATATATATATTTCTATGTTTAATAAAAATATAAAACAAAGACTTTCGAACACTTGAACGGTGTTCCTCATCAGTGTTAACGTCACCACTGATGAGGAAAAACACGCTTCAAGTGTTCGAAAGTCTTTGTTTTATATTTTTACATAGAAATATATTTTTATATATAATTGTGGATATTTTTTAAACATTTTGTTTTCACGGAATTGTGAATTTGCTTAACAAATTATTATTATTAGTATTATTATAGTTATTATTATTATTGATTATTATTATTATTATTATTATTATTGATTATATTGATTATTTAGTTATTATTGATTATTTTGATTATTGGTTAGGTTATTTAGTATGATTATTATTTATTATTATTATTTTTATTATTATTATTATTTATTATTATTATTGATTATTATTTAGTTATTTACATTAGGATTGATTATTGTTATTTATTGATTATTGATTATTATTATATTATTATTATTTATTATTATTATTTATTATTATTTATATAGTTATTATGATTATTTATTATTGATTTATTATGTATTATTATTTATTAGGTTATGATTATTTATTATTGTTATATTATAGTTTATTATTATTATTATGATTATTATTATTTATTATTTATTATTAGTTATTATTATATTATTATTATTATTATTATTATTTATTAGGATTATTATTATTAGTATTATATTATTATTATTTATTATTATTTTATTATTATTCATTATTATTTATTATATTATTTATATTATTATTATTATATTATTATTATTATTATTATTATTAGTTATTATTATTATTATTATTATTATTATTATTTATTATTATTATTATATATTATTATTTTATTGATTATTATTATTATTATTAGGATTTATATTATTATTATTATTTATTATTATTATTTATTATTATATTATTTATTATTATTATTATTTATATTATATATTAGTTATTATTATTATTATTATTTAGATTATATTGATTATTATTCATCTTATCTTATTAGTTATTATTAACATTATTAGTTATTATATTATTATTTATTATTAGGTTATTCATTATTAGTATTTGTTTATTATTCATATTATTATTTATTATTTATTATTATTTATTATTATATTATTATTATTTTTAATTATTATTATTATTATTATTATTATTTATTATTAATTATTATTATTATTAATTATTATATTATTAATTATTATTATTATTAATTAATTATTAATTATTAATTATTATTAATTATTAATTAATTAATTATTAATTAATTATTAATATTAATTATTATTATTAATTATTAATTAATTATTATTAATTATGTTTATTGTTATTAATTTTATGTTATATAATTATGTTTTATTGTTTTATGTTTATGTTATGTTTATGTTTTATGTTTTATGTTTTATGTTTTAGTTTTATGTGTTTTATGTTTTTTTATTTTTTTTATTTTGTTTTTTTTAGTTTTTTTTTGTTTTTATTTATATAATTATAATTTTATTAATTATTAATTATTTTTAATTATTTTTTTTGGAATTTTTTTTATTTTTTATTTTTTTTATTTTTTAGTATTAATATAATTAATTAATTATTAATTATTAATTATTATTATTATTATTATTATTATTATTATTATTATTATTATTATTATTATTATTATTATTGAGAAGGTGTGCCCTATTCATACGAAATAATCCTACAGAGGCCATTGACTTAAATTCAAACTTGCAGGGAATACGGCGTTTCATTTGAAAGAAGTGACAGAAGATGATAGTGTCAAGCTTTTATTTGCATAGATGGAAATGTATTAGGCGCTTGTTACGTAACACTTTGGCTAGACTGGTATCAATTAAAAAGAATTATAAAAATTATTAATTTATTAACAATAAATAGAATAACTTATAATAGTAATAGATGGCACGTAGGTTGGAATGAGGGTACACTCTTGAAATTATCTAGATGGCTGAAGATGTTACGTAGTGGTTTAGAATGTGGGTACATTCTTAAAATTGTCTAGATGGCTGAAGATGATAGATCCATGATGACGGATCTTGCACCAGGTAAGTAAAATGGTACACCCAACAGGTCATACAAGTTAAGACAAGATGTCAAACAGACAAGACACCATAAGGCAAGATAATGTCAAGCAAGGCAAGGCAAGGTAAGGTAGAGTGTCTGCAAAATAAATACACAAACAATAGCTTAGAACAAAAGGTCACTGTTAACATATCACTATCAAACCATAATAGCTTTACATAATAATTATTTACATAGAACATAAGGTATACAACAAAGAGCAAATAACTTCTTACCATGTGAAAGGTTGCGAGGTCCGTAAGGTAGTGGCTATCACTTGGAAAGTAAATCAAAAGTAAACAATAAGTAATACCAAGGACACTAAAATAACGAACAGAACAACCAACGCCATCTATTAAAGCAAATGCAAACAACACCCAAGGATAATAGAATGGACAACCAACGCCATCTATTGGATGAAAATACAACCAACACTCAGATTCTAGTTTTAAGAAAGGAAATACCTGACAAATAGGAAATGCGGAAGGAAGAGATTAGTGATTGGAAAAGAAACTAATAGATTAATAAATACGTAAATAATAATAAATTATGAATTACAAGGAGAATTGATGTAGTAATGCATTGTACATCATCAGAGAAACAGTGTGAAGAATAAAGAATATACGTATCATTTTCACTTTTAAATGTGCTTTTCTGAATAAACTAAAGATCGGTCACACAAAATACATAGATAAATTTAAGTAATATTTTAGACATATGCATACCAGGTGGTATGTTCGCTTTAGATATGAAATTACTAGGTTGACCTCTGATGTTGAAAATAACAAGATAATACCGTTTTTGGCAAAATATCTATTGCCAATGAAATAAAAGTAGTCGCATATATATATATATATATATATATATAATATATATATATATATTATATATATATATATATATATATATATATATATATATTATTTACATATGTTTTATATATTAGTTATATAATAACACAACACACACCACACAACCACACCACACCAGCCTATATATAATATATATATAATATGTTTGATATATTATAAAACCACACACACACACACACACACCACACACCAAACATTACATAATATCACTAAGATACATATACTAGATTATATATAACTATACATATATAAGCACAGGAAAACAGCAGTCGTTCGAGATATATTCTCAAGGAAGCAAGGGAAACGTCTTCTGGTAATTTAATAGATTTATTTAAAAAGTATTTAAAAATAATGCAATCTAACATAGAAAAATTACTCAGTACATTAGTCAATAATTGTGAAGGTTGTAGAGATCAAGAGCAGGATCATCAGAGAATTATCCCAACAACATTCACAATTATTGACTAATGTACTGAGTAATTTTTCTATGTTAGATAGCATTATTTTTAAATGCTTTTTTAATAAATCTATTAATACCTATGTTCCCCATGTAAAAAATTTCCACAAAAGGAAATTGTTTAATTTAGGTATTTACATTCCAAAAATTTCTAATAACAATGATGTGTTCAATTATTCTGATTACCAACTCTCTGAAAGGGAGGAGTTATTATTGTCTTTTGGACTAAAATATTGTTTACCTTGTTATAAACCTTCTTACTGCAAGTTTTTTGCTCCCCTGGAACTGCTATTCTCTCGCTTAGTAAACACTATTCTAATGATCGATGTGGAAGGCTTTCGATCGCAGCTGTATACTATAGCGCGTAAAACTTACAATAATGTAATTACAAACTGGACACCTTTCTTTAACAAAAAGGACCTAGAAATTCTGAAAAATCTTGGAAAACAGGAAAACCTTATTATTATTAGACCGGACAAAGGTAGAGGTTTTGTTTTACTCAATAAGACTGATTACATACAGAAAGTTGAAAACATCCTAAATGACACTACGAAATTTCAGTGTTTGGGTAGTGCCTGACGAAAACTTTAGAAACCACTATCTTCCGTTGTGAGGATAGAATCAACCGGTTTTTGAAATCTCTCTTGGATCAGGAAATTATTAACAATAATACGTCTCAAAACTTAAGCAGCACTGGTGGTTCTTATGGTGTGATGTATGGCCTTCCTAAGGTACACAAGGAGGGTGTTCCTTTAAGACCGATTCTAACATCTTACAAGTTGGCTAAATACTTAGTACCGCTGTTAACAGAATTCCCTCATAATAATTATACCATTGAAAACGCTGAACAATTTAAAGAAAGAATATTGTCTCAAGATTCGGATCTTTTTATGGTTAGCCTTGATGTAGAGTCTCTGTTCACCAATATCCCTGTTGAAGAAACAATTTAAATTATTTTCAACAAGATTTTTACTAATAATATTGTTCTGTTTCATGGTTTTAATTATGATAATTTTAAGAAGCTTTTAACTTTGATAGTGCAGGACACCGCCTTTATTTTTAATGGGAAGTTCTATGTACAAAGTGATGGTATGTCTATGGGCAGTCCTTTAGGCCCAGTCTTTGCGAATATATTTGTGTGAACTGGAGGAGCGGTTGCTGGACAACTGCCCTCTAGCTAATCATCCTCTCTTTAACTGCCGTTACGTTGATGATACGTTTATTCTTTTTCGAGACAGAGACAGGGCTGATTCCTTCTTACAATTCAGCCCACCCTAATATCAAGTTTACAATTGATTATGAAAATGATAATAAGCTCTCTTTCTTAGAAATAGAAGTGTCACGTAACACAGACGGTTTTAACACCTTAATTTTTAGAAAAATGACGTTTACTGGACTAGGGACAACTTTTTACAGCTTTTGTAGTTTTAACTTTAAAGTAAACGCTTTATATACCCTCTTCCACAGGGCATATTCTCTCTCCTCTGGCTGGTCTGAATTTCACAATGAGATTACTGTTTTACAACAATACTTCACCGATAACTGCTATCCAGCTAAGGTTTTCTTCAAATACCTAAACAAGTTTTTAAATAACAAATTAATAGCGGAAAATAACAGACCAACTGCTCCTTGAATGCCTTTCATTGCCATTGTCCCGTTTATCAGTGATACAACGTTTTATACCCAAGTTAAACGTTTAATACGTGAACATTGTCCGGCCATAAAAAGCCAACTAATCGTAAGAAACCCATTAACTATTGGGTCTTTATTTAGATATAAAGAAAAACTGAGCCCTCTTCTGACTTCCAATGCGGTCTATTTATTTTCGTGTCCCAAATGTAGTTTGGGAAATTATGTCGGGGCCTCACGTAGGCTTCTTAAAGTCCGCATTGATTGCCACATGGGGGTGAGTTATAGAACAGGTACCGGTTGTCTTCACCAGAATTCTCGAACATTCGAGAACATTAAAAAAATGCAAATTTAATATAGAATACAAACACTTCAAAATCATTACACGGGCTTCTTCTCCTCAAGAGCTTGCTGTCTTCGAATCGCTTTCCATAAAAACATTAGTTCCTAAATTAAACAACCAAAGTACCGCTACCCCTCTTTACCTGGCATAACTATATTTACTTGGAACCTTTCCTTCTTCTTCTGGTCACTCGTCTTCTTCCCTTCACTTGAGATGGTAATTTTCTTAGCATTGTAGTAGGTTTTCTGTGAATTTTAAATGTATGTTGCTTATTAGGATGAGTCTTTTTTACTATGTTTTATGAGTATTAATCCTTTTTACAGCCGTGATGATGGGGCTGGACCCCGAAACGTCGCTTAATAAAGCCTTTTTAAATTACCAGAAGACGTCTCCCTTGCTTCCTTGAGAATATATATATACACACACACACATATACGTATATATACTTTGTTATCCATTTCCACTCATACTGAAATCAATAGACGAGAAGTTCTGATTAAACTATATTGCTTCTGACTGCATTCAAAGCGCGCCCTATATTTTTGCAGTAAACACTGATTGCATGTTTCATGCATTTCAGTGACATGGAAATAAGATCAAAGGTGTTAATTGCTGTTTATTTTCCCTCCCAAAATGAATTATTCTTTTACCTAGAGCTCTTACCATAGTATTATTTTTCCATTTATATTTCAACCTAGAGCTATTTCATGGAATAAGTCTTCACTTGAAAATCATATTTCTCTGATAAATTTTTGTATTGAGAAAGTTGTTCAGATGATTCTGTTCGAAAGATCTTTAAGAAAAACTTGAATTAGTTAGTTCAAGAGGAGGTGATTTTGATCCATCAGTTTTGCGTTCGGCGTGTCTGAGGTCTACTGAACTCGGCTGTCAAGCGCCAGGTGCTTTACTACCAGTGAAGCGAGACTTATTATTAATTAAATCCTGTATTATTTATTCGCTAATTTTATTAAGGAGCGAACCTAGATTCTTTTATTTGTCATTTCTGTTTTCGTAACGTTTAACTAACAAAATTTATACCGACAACAAAAGCAGCGATGACAAAAACAACAAGTAAAAGTTTCTATGGCGATGTCGAGTTGTCTTTAGCGTATATTGTCGTATGAGCCGCGGCTCATGAAACTTTCAACCGCAGTCCCATGGTGGCTTGTCACATAGCGTTGCCAGACGCACGATCATGGCTAACTTTAACCTTAAATGAAATAAAAACTGAGACTAAACGGCTGAAATTTGGTGCGTTTGATGATTTTAGGGTGGATGATCAACGTACCCATTTGCAGCCCTCTAGCCTCAGTAGGTTTTAAGATCTGATGGCGGACAGGAAAAGTGCGGACGGACTGACAAATAGCCAATTCATTTGTTTTGTTTTGCGGAAGACTAAATAGGAAAACAAGTAAAACGTCACTGGCCTTTTCTTACAACGGCGCGAAGAGCTGACATCAGGAAGCGCTGTTCCAGTTCGCCCTCGTTCTTTGAGCTTTCCAGTTTGAAGAAAACGTCAAAGGAAGAAAGAAAGAGGCGAACAAAGGTAGTCTCTCTCTCTCTCTTTTTTTTTTTTTATCCAAAGTCACTGTTCACCTTCACAGAAATCTCCCACTAGTCTTAAGAGTAAGCTAACGGCCTGCTACCTAAGTAGTACCTGGAATGAGGGATTTTACCTAGAGAAATTCTAGAAGTTTAATCGTTACTCTGACACAAACGAACAGGAAGTCTGATCTTAGAAAGTGAGAGAGAGAGAGAAAGAGAGAGAGAGAGAGAGAGAGAGAGAGAGAGAGAGAGAGAATCATTACCTGTCAAGGCTTATAACGTTCATGGTTCATCACACCTTGGTCGTTTGAAAATTGGGATGATGTGTTCATGTAAAATTCATTTTTTTTGGTGGGCGGATGAAAAGATGACGAAAGGAGGAGAGATACGAGTTGAATGACAGTGTTTTAAAGAGAGCAGGAAAGGTAAAACAATGAGTGAAAGAATAAGTGGAAAATTAGAGAAGAGTGGGGAAAATGCTAGATCTATAGTTAATCTACTACGATATAAAAAGAATGGGACGGCTCTTGTTAAATCTCATTAATCCCAACCTTTACTAAATCAGCTCATGATTTTGTCTTTTTGAACAGATTCAACTACGATTCATCCACAGAAGTATTTTCCATAACATCAAACTTTTTATTGTCAGCCATAGAAAGTTACCACAAATTAAATTTTTCATAGCATTCCACCCACACCCGCCCCCTACCCCACCGCCCCAACCAGAAATAATGATAATGGAAAAAGGTAGATTTGTGTTAACTGATATTCTATTCTATTTATATTGTAGATGTGTCAGTTGTTTTGCGTTTAGTTCATAAAGACGTTCTCCCCGTAGGGGAGTAGTGCCATCAGTGCATCCCACGCGGTGCACTGTAGGCATTACTTAAGGTTCTTTGCAGCGTCCATTTTGCCCTTAGCAGCAACCCCTCTCCTCATTCCTTTTCCTGTACCTCCGCTCTTATTCTCTTTCTTCCTTCTTACTTTTCACCCTCTCCTAACAATTGTTTCATAGTGCAACTGCTTTGAGGTTTTCCTCCTGTTACACCTTTCAAACCTTTTTACTGTCAGTTTCCGTTTCAGCGCTGAATGACTTTATAGGTCCCAGAGATTGGCCTTTGGCCTAAATTCTATACTTATTCTGTTCTGGTCTGTATAAAAACAAATATGAAACAGAGAACAAACTAATATTCAAAATGCCAGTCCTCTCATATATTTCCTCATCTTTGCATTTCCCTTTCTGCAGTGTCACGACCCCATTGTTATCTCTTCCCTTTCTCCTTTCCTCGGCGATATCCTCTGGGTGAAAGGAGGCATCCTGCACCGAGTGGAAGGATTATGCCCTCCCCCATCCCAGAGGGCTCTTCCTAGGATGAAGAGAAATCCTTGGGCGCTGCTGTTACGTTCTTCACACTCGGGGCCACAAACCTTGTCCATCTGCCGTTAATCATCTTTATTCGCGTCTATTTAGATGTTTTTTTAACAAGGTATCTAAGTGATTTATTATTATTATTATTATTATTATTATTATTATTATTATTATTATTATTATTATTATTATTATTATTATTATTATTATTATTCAGAAGATTAACCCGTATTCATATATGAAACCAGTGAGTTGTGACATTCAACCTTGCTAAGAATATGGTGTTCATTTGAAAGAAGAAATAGATTAAATACAGAAAAAAGAAATCAGTTACTGAAAAAATGCAATTCAATTAGGTCTGTTTTCTTAACCCTTTCCTCGGAAATATTTTTTGTTTCAATTAGATTACAAATGAACAATCTTATAATTACTGTCCGTATACTAATCAAATTCTGTAAATTACCCCGTCCCATACTACTCGAACAAGCTAACTGGGAGTTGGGAAAATTTTTATGTTAATTTTTCTAAAGAACACAAAGGAATCATTTTGTAATTAGTGCCAAGAGCCAGAACCTGTTACAAAAATGCGATAAAAGAAATTTTCGTTGACTCTTTCATTATTTTTCCTTTGTTAATTAGGATAAAGGAGAAATCACTTAGTAAAAAACTAGTAAAAAAATGCGCCGAAATCTCTTTTGCACAATCGAGTTTTCTGTACGTCGTATAATCAAGGACAGTGAAAATAGATTTAACTTTCGATGGTCTCCGTATGTAATGCCGTATGAGCCGCAACCATGAAACTTTAACCTCGGGACGGTGGTGATTGTCCTATATCGTTACAAGATATATATACGGTTATGGCTAACTTTAACCTTGAGTAAAATAAAGGCTTATGAGGCTAGAGGGCTGCAATTTGGTACGTTTGATGACCGGAAGGTGGACGATCAACATACCAATTTGCCGCCATCTAGACTCGGTAGTTTTTAAGATCTGAGGGCGGACGTCCTATATAGTTGCCAGATGTACATTATGGCTAAATTTAACCTTAAGTACAATAAAAACTACTGAGGCTAGAGGGCTACAATTTGGTAAGTTTGATGATTGGAGGGTGGATGATCAACATACCAATTTGCAGCCGTCTAGCCTCGGTAGTTTTTGAGATTTTAGGGCGGACGTCCTATATCATTGCCAGATGTACGTTATGGCTAACTTTAACCTTAAGTAAAATAAAAACTACTGAGTCTAGAGGGCTGCAATTTGGTACGTTTGAAGACCGGAGGGTTGATGATCAACCTATTAATTTGCAGCCGTCTAGCCGTCTAGCCCGGGACATTGGTTTTCTTTTATAGAAAACTGAAAAAAACTCACCCGATGCTTACTTCACGTCATGGAGCGCCCTGAAAGAACAACTCACAGCGGTTGGAGACATGATCTTTAAGAGGTGTTATTCGCTCCCTCTGCTGAAGGAAATTCTCTCCCCGAACCTTCACTTCTTCCATCAGTAAGAAGAAGTATT
>NC_087209.1:11784561-11807061 GCF_015104395.2 Macrobrachium nipponense | reverse complement strand
TTGTCGTTACTTCGGGAGTAGCCTACTACTCGCTGAAGACATGAAACAGTCGCAGTTAGTGGGACTTCTCAGTTTCATAGTTATTCATCTACGGCCAATCAAAATGTATTTATTATACGTATATATATATATATATATATATATATATATATATATATATATATATATCTGTATAGATATACTATACATACATACATACATACATACATATATGTATATATATATATATACATGCATCCATACAGGCATACACACACACACACAAATATATAATATATATATATATATATATATATATATATAATATATATATATATATATATATATATATATATATATATATATATACATATATACATATATACACACACACACACACACACACATATATATATATATATATATATATATATATATATATATATATATATATAATATATATATAGTTAATTAGTCTATGAATTCTAATTTCTCCATAACTAATAGATACGACACCTTGAAGCACTGTTGCTAGGTAAAGTCGAGGCAGAATTCCCTCATTTAATTCTCCGTGCACCAATTCCTCCAGTTGGCAGCGTCAGCTACTGCTTGTCAATTCTCCACGCTTCTCATCAAGGATAATTAATTACACTTGCTCGAGTAAAGCTCATTCAATATTCAAGCAACTTCAACACCTGCGTGAAAGAATGACTTTGCATTTGTGAGAGGATGGAGACTTCCAAAACAAGGGAAATAATGCAATGTTCTGTTTGTGAATTCTCGTTGGATTTGTGGTTGTTTCGAATCTCAAAATTTAGCACACAAACATGGGTATTCTTAGCTCAAAACAAAGCTACTGTTCCATTTGTTTAATTCTAAGCTCCAAAGAAATCTATTGTTCCATTGGTTCAATTATAAACTCAAAAGAAATTTACTGTTCCATTTGTTTAATTCTAAGCTCCAAAGAAATCTACTTTCCATTTGTTTAATTCTAAGCTCTAAAGAATTCTACTTTTCCACTTGTTTAATTTTAAGCTCCAAAGAAATATACTCTTGCATTTGTTCAAGTCTAAGCTCCATATAAAAAGCACCCGTGCAAATTAGGAGTAAAATGAAAACGGCAAAAACATATGCTCAGAAACATTTCCATAAACATAAATTATTTTCTAATGATTATATGCTACAAAACGCACCCAACCTATAGAAATAACACATAACAACTAAATGCGAAATTTCGACCAAATAACTGCATCACAGATATAAAAAACGAAGTAAACGCTAGACTAATAGTAGATTGGAGTCACACGGGCGCCATTTCTCTCCTTGGGAAACAACCGTATCAGAGGCAGCGACAGTTGCTGTCAACTACATTCCCGGGACGCATATTCCTGAAGCCTGGATGGAAATAGACCCTCACGGATATTAGAACCAATCAGAGTGTGTTTTGGAGCGGTGACGTTGTGAGACTCCACCCTCCTTAGTGTTACCACCTATAAACTTTTCTTAATTCTTGCAAAAGCACCAGTTTTGAAAATATTAATCTTATATGATACGTTATAATATTGGTAAATATATTAGCTATTATAGATGCATACAGAATATATGTATCAGCTATGCTGTACCAGCTAGCATTTACGCTGGCGCTTATTGTTATAAAAAGGTACTGGGAGTGAGTACGCAAGGTATATGGCACCATTGCTTAATGTAAACAAACTGCTTGTGCTGTTCCTGTTCTGTAACTTCTGTCGAATTGATTGAGTCTGTAGTCTATAGTCCTCCTAGTCTGTTGTTTTCGTCGTGTGTTACTTGCACTTTAGTCACTATGGAGTGTACAAGAAATCCCGAGTTGCTAGATTTTGAAGGCAGTGACTTCCATAATATTATTTTGCAGAAAAATCAAGATTTCATGCGCTTACGAACTAAGGCTAAATCAAGGGAAGATTTCGACAAGTGGAGAGAAATACTATTCAATATCAAGAATTGTATGTTTCAACTCCTATAAACTGTACCCTGTTGGAATGAAGAAATTATTTTGTCAAAAATTACTCTGCCATCACAGAAACAAATTCAAGCACAAAGGTGTGAAGAAGACTGTTACTGGGTAAGTAGTATTTTTCCATGTAATTATACTCATTCATATTTAAGAAGTCTAACCTAAAACCTAGTCTTAGGGTCTTAGGTCATACCTGAATAGGCTTACACGTAAGAGGCAGGCCTTACCCAAGACCAAAGGGTAAAACTTTACAAAGCTTGCGTGACGATGAATAGCCAAAAATAGCTACACCCGAAAATCCTACCATACATACGGTTCTAGGTGAATTCGTCTACAACAACTCGTCTACAACAACTCGTCTACAATTCATCTACATATACATTTCATCTACATATACAATTCATCTACAACAATTCATCTATATAAAAAAATATATCTCCAAAAATGAGAGATGCTGAGAGCTGTTAGTAGTAAACAAGCACTTACCAGATTTGTTTTCTTAATTACTAAAATACCACTACATGGCGATTTTCCTTTCTTATGAAAAACAATAACTGTCAGCAACAACATGCTACAGTTTTTACGAGGCTGTTAGCAGTAAACAAGCACCTATAAAAAAAATTTTCTTAATGACTAAACTACCACTGCATGGCAATTTTCCTTTCTTAGTTAGAGTAATAAGTATCAACAACAACATTCTTCAGTTTTTTCGAGGCTTTGTTATATACTGTAATTCCAAGAGATTATACGAAACTGATTCAGACTTTACTTTGAGACTTCGGATGCTACCTGCCATTGCATTTGTACCAGTCGAAAAAGTTATCGAGTCATTCGAGATATTATGCGCAAATAATATTTTCCCTGATGACGCGCAGGAGGTAATAGATTACTTTGCGGACACTTGGATTGGGCGCCTTGGCCGAAGAAATATGCGAAGGCCTCCTATCTTTGTTTTTTAATGTTCTTAAGGTTTTTTATTTTGTACTCAAATGCCAGTTCTTTTTAATAGTTTGTATTGTAATTTTATATTATAATTTTTATCTAAAGATATCCATAACTTTTCTTTATGTTTTTGCATCTATGCATACAGTAACAATATTGTAACTTTTATCCAAATATATCCAAACTAAGTAAAAGTATTGTAATTTTGATCCAAATATATCCAAAATAGGTAAAAACATTGTCAATTTTATCCAACTTTATCCTATATAATAAAGATCCTCCTGTATTTATGGTTTTATATATTTAAATATATACCAAAAGCTACCAAATACTAATACTACAAAAGGCATATTTACGCTTAAAACAGTATCTAAAAGGGAAGGTATTTAAAAAGGTGATTCAAAGAATAATATGGTAACAAACCATTTTACAAATACACCATTACTGAAAGCAGCAAACTATCCGAATAACGAGTATTAAAAAGGGAAGTTTTTTAAGACGGTGATTCAAAGAATATGGTAACAGACCAATTTCCCAAATCCATCATTACTGAAAGCAGCAAACTATCCAAATTTATAGTAGGTTACTTAAAAGGGAATTCGTTTAAAACGGTGACTCTAAGAATACTTGCTGTCGTTGTTTAGGCCCTCCCTCCTCAACTGCATATCTATCGATATTTTGCCGTAGATGAATTGTGGGCAGATATATTGAATTGTTTGTAGATGAATTTTGTATATGTAATGAATTGTTGTAGATGAATGTATATAGATGAATTGTTGTAGAATATATGTAGATGATGTTGTAGAATGAATTGTAATTATATGTAGATATGTAGACGAATTGTTGTAGACGAATTCGCCGGATACCCATACATACAAACCCCATACCGTACATTCAATAACTGCAGTTGTGAGTAGATATGTGAATTCTATTTTTACGATTGCTCTTAGTGGTTTATAGAGACGCACACGGTTCTCTCTGCTTGTATATTTATTAAAACTTTGTGCCATAAAATATGCAGCATTATTTATATTTATAATATATATGCTAATTATATATATTTATTTCATTCTCATTTGTGAAGTTTTCGTCGATGCCACAATTAGGATCATTCATAAGCAATCCCTTAAAAGGGACAAGCTTATGGAGTCTTTTCCCTGTTTTATTGAAATCCATGGGTGGCATAATCATCCCCTTGATTCTGCAGATGCTCTTAATCAACTGAGAGTAACATCAAGTACCCGAGATACATTCGAGAGATACTTTGAGCAAAGTAAAATAACACCTTTTCTTGAAATGCAGTCAAACTTAGTGTAATGTTCTTGTATTTACCTGCTTCAAAGTTTTTGTAAAAAGAATATTACTATAATAATTAAATTCAGCTAGAAAACCTCAATGTCACAAATTATAATATTGTATGTAAAATTTCACATGGTAATTTTATATTGATTATACTGGACAAGTAACGTTAACTCTGCTGATAATGTCACTATAGTGAATATAGTCCTTTATAGGAATGTAGAAATTATAGTCTGTTTGTGTTTATTGATGTATAATGTTATCCCATAATTCATGTCCTTTTTTCAGAAATTCTCACTACCGGCACACATGCAACAGCTCTTTCCCTTGGAAATCGTGAACAAATTAAGTACTGTACTTCCTAAGACATATGCTTAAGGCTGATATCACAATTTTGAGGGCTACCCTTTTTCAAAATTTGTAGTTCGATATATATATATATATATAAAAGTAAATTAACTGCCTTTTACCATCTAAAACTGCAAATGGCATAACTAATGATTTATTTACATAATTAGCTACTTCAAAAAGATTTGCCTTGCATGCATTCATGAATTTTTGTGCTTTTAATTCGGTATTGCTCCCGAATAGACTAACTAAAAGATGTCATTAATATACAATAAAATTCATTGACTCAGTACTGTGATTGAAATGTAAGTAGTTCTTCAATAATATTCATGTTTGGGGCCTCAAAATGGGATTTCCTTAATCACCGGATCAGTGACTGCAGTGTACACTAGGACAATGCAGTGATGATGTTACTGTAGTTACTATTATTTTAAAATGATAATCTTAGCCAAGTTTTGACTCTTTCAAAGGTGGCGGTAGATATTATAAGCACTGAGATCTTGATATGAAAATATGTATATGTATCATAACTTCTATAGTAAGGTTTATTTTTGTGTTGTTACAGGTATGACAACAACGGTGGCTCACAGACACCATCTTATGAAATTAGATTTGGTTAATGATTTGAGAGGACAAGTAAACAAATCTGTCAATCCATCTCTCAAATCTGTGGAATATATGCGGACCCAATGGGTAAAAGAACATGGTGGATTGAACACGTTGTCTATGTTTAATGCTTTCCACAAGTATGCAGCTGATAACCCAGAAGTACTGATTAAAGTTGAGCACAACGATGAACGATTCTGTGTGGTTTTGGTAACTCCCATCATGAAGAGGGTTCATGAACATCTAAGAGAAGCCTCGGAAGTTGTTTATGTAGATGCCACAGGATCTGTAGACCAACTGAACACAGCTATCATACCTTTTATTTGTGCAGGACCAGCTGGTGCTGTTTCTTTGGCTGTGTTGTTCACATTATGTCAAGATCAAGTAACATTGACCAGAGGTTTGTAGTTTACATGAATGATTTTATTCTTTATTTTATTTTTGCGTATGTTAACTTTTTCAGAGGCATGTTGGGAAAATTTTTATGACTAAATAGCATGTTTTCAAATACAAAATCCATGCTCACTCACGAGACCCTGGGATTTTGGGGGGAGCCACTTATGACTTATTGTATTGTTATGGGTCTGCTCCATACTTTCATCCTAATACTGCACTTCACTCTAACTACTACAGGTATTCTATCACTAGATTCCTACCTTCACTCAGAACTCGCCTAACCTCTTGAAAAATCTTTTCTAATTGTTGACTTTGCTTTGATGGTATGGAAGTTCAGTACATACAATATATATTTTCCTAAGCAAAAATTTAATTTGTATTCCTCTTTAAGTGATACTACTTTCCTGGTGCCAAGCACAGTCACCTCCATAATTTTGTTAGTCTACTTTTTTCCCTTACCCTTCTTTGGTGAACAAAATTTAATGAAGTATTTGCATAATGTTTTACACATATACAGTACAATGTGTAAATGCATTTAGTAAGAAGGTGCTTGTGCCCAAGTAGGCCATTGTATATTACAGATAATGCAAATATGATGATTTAATCTATAATTCTGTTTGTTAACATCCATACCAGTAATAATATTTTCCATCAATTATATTTAATGTTCTGTTTTGTGCTTAGCAGACTTTGGTATGATTAAGGAGATGCTAGGTGAATGTGCTTTCTATGGCAGAGGATCTCCACAGTCATTCATGACTGACAACTGTGAAGCTGAGAGAAAAAGTCTAGCTGCAACTTGGCCCACAGCAAACCGTTTCCTATGTATTTTCCAGCTGCTTCAGCAGGTATGGCATTGGCTATTGGATTCTAAACATAGAATTCAAAAGGATAATCGTCAAGACCTTATGGCTGCCATGAAAAGTCTTGTTTATGCTAGTTCAAAAGCAGAGTTTAATAAGGTGTGGCAGTCTCTCCAATCCTGTTCTCTCATGGCTACATATCCTATTTTCAAAAGGTAATGTGAAATAGTCCAGTTTTAGAAGCATTCAGTGCACTATTGCTTCAGCTATCTGTCCTTATAAATGTCCTTTTTTTATAGTTCATTAAAGTGTAAAGTCAGTCACCATTGTTTATAATTCAACAAGTTGGTATGAAATCTAAGGTCTTTGATCCTTTTGAATGAAGAGTTGAACAGAATTGAAAAGAAAATTGATTCTATCACTAAGTTTACTTTTCAAATTGCAATGTTGTATGTCCTGCTGTTTAATTCACCATTTTAATTTCCTTTTGGCATATTTAAATCTTGTTTTAATGAGCATATTTTTTTAGCTTTCAGTTATGTGGCATCCTTGGTTGAAAGGAAGGAAGATTGGGCAATAGCTTTTCGAGCTGGTACATTGTTACGAGGGCACCATACAAATAATTTCTGCGAGTCAACAATGTGCATAATCAAGGATATTGTTCTCAGTAGGTAAGGATTCATAAGTACATTATACGGGTGTTTATTTGCATTACATCATTTAAGAAAGTACATATACTGATACTTAATGAATCTGCATATGTGTTTAACTGATGCTACTTTTTACTTTCCTTGAGAGTTGCTGAGGGTGGTTGGAGTTGGGTGGATGTTATTGCTATGAAATTTCCCAAAACTGAAGTTCTCCTACTAAGCAAGTGATGACTGCCTTGATAGTTGCCATGACCTCTTGCTGAAATTGGTGGGCTCTGATCTCAGTAGAGTGTGTGTGTGTGTGTGTCTCTCTCTCTCTCTCTCTCTCTCTCTCTCTCTCTCTCTCTATATATATATATATATATATATATATATATATATATATATATTTATATATATATATATATATATATATATATATATATATATATATATATATATATATATATATATATATATATACTATATATATATATATACTATTGAGCAGTTTTTCAAAATTTTTATGCCAATATAATGTTTTTTATTATTATTATTATGTAGTGTCTAAAACACGCACACACCACACACACACACACACAAACAAACACACACACACACACACACACACACACACACACATATATATATATATATATATATATATAGTATATATATATATATATATGTGTGTGTGTGTGTGTGTGTGTGTGTGTGTGCGCGTGTGCGTGTTTTAGACACTACATAATAATAATAATAAAAAACATTATATTGGCATAAAAATTTTGAAAAACTGCTCAATAGTATGCATATTGAAAGGAACAGGAAAGAACAAGTGGTATCCAAATAGCTGAGAGTTGCTCCAGTTTAATTAAAAACCTCTATACTGCAATGAAAATACTATGGGTCAAAGGTCTCTGGATGTTTTGCAGTTAATTGTATTGATTGATCTGGCAAACATGATTTGTCAGTAAGTGTAGAAACTCATTTTTTATGGAAATGTCTTACCTTGAAAGAGAGAGAAAAGGGGCATATTTAAACCCATGCTGGCAAAATTTAAGAAAAAAAATTCTGTATATATTTAAAACTATGCTGGCAAAAGTTCAGGTTAAACTGCATTATTTTTGTAACAGACTGCCCTAGTTTTAGTTTTACAGTATCAAACAGTTTGGGTTGCTTCTTCCTTTTTTGTTCAGATGCAAGGCATACAACACGGCCCAGCTACTGATGTTTATGGTCGAGATTTTCGATGTATACATGAGGCAACGATTGGTCGATGTGGCCTTGAGTAGGCGGCATGTAGCCAATAATCTCGACCAAGGTTGCATTAGACAGCGTTGAATTGGTTGGCAATTCTAAATATAAAGTACAGAGCGAATCTGATCCAACCATAAAATATGATGTAGACCTTGAAATTGGACAGTGCTCTTGCATGCAAGGCCAAACTGGTGCTATTTGCAAGCACCAAATTGCATGTGCCGAGTTTAGCATGACTGCTGGCCACAGCAATTTTTAAGTAGCAGTGAAAGTCGCCATCGATTAGCAGTTTTGGCTGTTGGCCAAGAGAAGGTCCCTGATGTGGCATTTTTTAGAAAGTTGAATGAGGATGGCGGCTTTGAGATCACTGGCAAGGCAGAGATAAAAGACATTGTTAGTGAGAAGACAGAAAATCTGGATATGGAAAAGGAGCCACAGGATCTAATTTCTAGAACAGAGACAATGTCATCTTCAGATGATGATGATTTGCCTCTAGAAAAATATCACATCATGTTGCAGATGCCATAGTTACAGTCAGTGCGCGCTATAGGAATAGCAATACAGACCTAGCACTGAAGAAGTTCCTCAGGCGTCTGGATTCCGTAAAAACTGCAAACCAGTTGAATAGTTTGCTGCATTGCACTGGAAGTGCAATAAGGAATGGTTGAGCTAGGCGAGGTAAGATACCTTGTCAGCCAACCTCCATCGCAAGACGCTCAACTGGCAGGCCAAGGGGAGCTGCACCGCTGTGTAAAGGCCGTCATCCGACAGGTGCTGTGTCTTCACAACCTAAACGTCCCCGTAATTTGGCTCACAACATTTCCTGCAACGTGGCCAATGGGAAATCTCATGGCACAAATCATGAAGTGAAAAATAGTGATATTTATGTTGTTTTTTTTGGCATATATTTGATTCAAATGGAAAATAGGAAACCTATTTTCGAATTCATATTTCTCACACTTCACAATAGTATTTGATTAGTGTTAAGGCAACGTATTAATTCTATGTATTTATTACAGCTCTTAAGACATGAATTATTCCATTTTTATTGTATCTGGTTGACCATGGAACTGTGCAGTTTGGAGTCAATCAACTTTGGTATGGTGAACAATTTGAGTAATCTTTTGTATATAATAAACTTTTGTATAAAATAATCTTTTGTAAATAATTTGGTTTTTTTTTTTCCTTATATCCAAGCTATGCCAGTTGATTTTAGTTTTTAAAATTTACAATGAAATATCAGCAAAGGAAAGCTTTTTGGTATCCGAGGCTGCAATGGTAATATGTAATATTAAGCAAAGCAAATATTTTGCACAGTTTAGGATATCTGCACAATAAAACCTGAGCATGGCCTTGGTTGTAATACACAGCGTAAATTGTGCTTTATTACATATCTGTGCAAATTGAACATTTTTTCTGGTATATTTTTCTTTGACTAGAATGAATTTGCTACTCATTTCCGTTGGATATTATTAAAAGAATATGTCTTTTTTTATTGCAACATAGATTTACCCATAGCAACTAAAATAAAGGTCTATATTTCCTGTCTCACACCATGTATACTTCCGAACATGAATTACCATCCGTATTCTAGCCTAACCTGACTAAATATGTACATTTAAAAAACATTGAGTCAAAACTACAAAACAACATTAGAAAATATATATGTATATAAGCAACAAAGAACAAATATATATGATCAACAGGGCAAAATTTGTGCATTTTGAAGGGTACAATGGTTCCAAATAAAATTCAAAGTAACAAAAATTTTAAACTGTCAGCCTACTTCATGTACTAAATGCCTAAGTGTCGAGGCCAATATGAGTAGTCGAGTCATTTTTTCAATGGGTGAAGTATTACGTAACGAAACAGCCGATTGCCAGGGGATCATAGTCCTCCTGTCGAGGCCAATATAAGTAGTTAAGTCATTTTTCAACGGGTGAAGTATTACGTAACGATACAGCTGATTGACATGGGATTATAGCCCTTCTGGTGTGTTTCATTGAGCGTATCTCAGTACTTTTTTTAATAATTATATTTACCAATATTATAACCTCTCACAAGATTATATTCTCAAAACTGGTGCTTCTGCATGAATTATTATGTAATGAAGCGGCTGATTGCCATGGACATGGCTTTCTGCGTGTTTCATTGAGCAATGGTCCCATATGCATATCTCATTAACTTATGATGCATAAGCGCCAGCTTAAATATTAGCTGGTACAACATAGTTGATACATATTTTCTGTATACATCTATAATAACTATATTTACCAATATTAAACCTATTATATAAGATTAATATAACGTGTACGTGGTAGCGCTAGGAGGGCGGAGTCTCACGACGTCACCGCTACAAATCACGCTCTGATTGGTTCTAATATCCGAGATGGTCTATTTCCATCCAGACTTCAGGAATATGCTCCCGGGACTTCAGACAGACGACCCAAGACACAGAGGAAACAGGTTACAGAGTTCGAACTTGGGGGAAACTGGTGCGAGACACAACGAGATTCTGGACGTTCTCGTCTGATGCAGTGTGTCAGGGTAACCAGTGAGTTGCTGAATGGAGACTTTACGGATTAACCGGTGCTTCCCTTCGAGGGAGACTTGTGTTTGCAAAGTAATGTGAAAAGTATTCATTTCTTGTGATTGATCAGCATTTATTTCTCGTCATTTATCGATACTTTTCTCATGATTTTATAACAAAGTGAAAGAGACAAGTATTTGTAAACTAACGTGAAAGGTATTTATTTCTTTTTATTTAACAGTATTAACTTCTTGTGATTATTTACATGATTTTATAGTAAAGTAAAAGAGACGTGAATTTGCAAATTATTATGCGATTCTATAACAACAGTGAAGATTTTATAATTATACTTGTAATTATATAACACAAAAACAAATGAAGGCAGTATAGCCGAAAAGTAGTCCTAAATTACTTCTCTAACATGAACTGTATACTCAAACAAAAATCTTTTTTTTTTTAACCATCACAGCAAAATAAAAAGACAAAAATTAATATTACAGCAAAGTAAAAGGACAAAAATTAATATAACTTATTTAGTTTATGAGTAAAAACCTACAATAACCGCTAAAACCATTAGTGTTTTAATTGAACCTCAATGCTTACGACAGTAATCCAATTAATGTTAAAACCAAAATGGTTATTCAAAATAGGAAGTCAAATGATTTATGAAAGAATTATTCGCCTACCAATAATTCTCTCTCTCTCTCTCTCTCTCTCTCTCTCTCTCTCTCTCTCCCCCCGCGCACTCCTCGCTTTACATTACATTGAGCAAAGGTATTAAACAAATTTGGCCGAACCAACACACTTCGTTTACTTAGCTCAGAAACACCGAAGGCTTTTATGAACTCTTCAAGTAATGGCGCCTACAAAAAAGCCGTGTTTTTTTTTAATCTTCATGTGAGAGACTTCTGTATGATGAGGAATCTGACATGAAGTTGGATTTTGCGGAATTTGGAACAAAGCGAAGAGTTTGTTTTCGGTGATGGATTAAATTCATCTGGCAAAGATCATTTCTCGCCTTCTATCTGTGTCTGTTAACACTTAAATATTTATAAACATACAATGCATACATAAACACGCCCACATATATATATATATATATATATATATATATATATATATATATATATATATATATATATATATATATATATACTTGTATATATATATAATATATGTATATACATATATATATATGTATATATATGTATGTATGTATGCATATATATATATATATATATATATATATATATATATATATATATATATATATATATATATATATATATATATATATATATATATATTTCTATATATTATAGATATATATATATATATATAGATATATATATATATATATATATATATATATATATATATATCTATATATATATATCTAATATATAGATATATAGATATATATATATCTATATATATATATATATATATAATATATATATATATATAGATATATATATCTATATATCTATATATTATAGATATATATATATTATATATATATATCTATATATATAGATATATAGATATATATATATATCTATATATATATATCTATCTATATAGATATATATCTATATATATATATATATATATATATATATATATCTATATATATATATATATATATATATATAATATATATATATAATATTAGCTGTTCTACACTGAATAAGCCAGGTGAAAAACGCTGAAATGCCGTTTGCTGATACCAGATCAGTAAACGCTAGGAAACTTTAATTGGAATACGTTCCAGGTTGACATATCAAAGTAATTCCAGAACATTGATATTTTCATCCCTTTTAATGCATTCCTTCTATTTCCCAGAAATCTGTATTGGCTCTTTTGTCTTTCCCCCTTATAAGCTCGGCCATTATTCTTCTATATTTAGATTTTGTAGCAATGAGTATTCCATTTACGTTGATGCATTTGGGTATTTTCCATTGCAGACCAAATGAGTAGTTTTCTTCCTGATTACACAAAAGAATACGAAGATAAATTATTTTTCATTTTTGTTTGTTTGTTCAAGAAGCAATCTCTTATAAGATTTAATAGCTTACTTTTCAGTGTAATAGTTTAAAACTATAATGGATTATATAAATACAAAATATATAACGGCATATGGTTACACAAAAGTACGTGGGGATACTTTCTTCTTATATTATATGTAATAGGTAACTTTCCATTGTCATTATAATGACCATATTGCGTACGTTAAACATGAATTAACAGTTTCAACAATGCAATATGACTGACCCCTACACCAGACAAAAATCATCATAATTTTTTCTAATTTTATTACAAGCTTCTTAATGTTACAAAAATGCTGGCATAAAAACAAATCAGTGGGGATTTCCCAGTGAAACATTCAATGACCGTTTTTGTCTATCAAGGCCTCTGATATTACAAAAATACTCGAATACTAAAAATAAATCAATGGGGATTTTATCAGTGAAAAATTAAAAGAAAAATTCCATCGTATTTTCAGGAACTTAATATCACAAACATAATTAAATAGAAGAAAGTATTTGCACGAAAATGCAGTTTCCCTACCTGTTTGGTATCCGGTTGCAGTTAAAAGGAGAAATGCATTTTGAAAAAAAATAATAATAATAAAATAAGGGCAAAAATAACAAGCGACTGCAAAGAGCCCTTTTCTCTGCCTTGCTTTTAAAAGCGCCTTCCGCTGCTTTCACTCAATGGAAAACAAAAAAACGAGACTTCTCCAGTTACAAATGCGTCCCCCTTCCGCTGAAATTATTTTTGTATAGGACATATTTCTATTCAAAACTCTAATTGCAAATATTCTACAATATTTGTTTCGGATTCATTCAGCTAACGTAAATCCAAGTCCTTTTCGGATATATGACATAATCTCAAATCTTTCTTTCGGTCGCTGGAATGAAAACGCAAAACAGAGTTTGGATTTTAAACCATTTTATTTAACTGAGAGTCCTAAGGTGTCGGCCCGCCAGCGTCCCGGGACGGGGCGGGCGTGCCCCGCCAGCGTCCCGGGACGGGCGGGCGAGGCCCGCCAGGCGTTCCGGGACGGGGCGGGCGTGGCCGCCAGGCGTCCCGGGACGGGGCGGGCGTGGCCCGCCATGGCGTCCCGGGACGGGCGGGCGAGGCCTGGCCAGGCGTCCGGGACGGGCGGGCGAGGCCCACCAGGCGTTCTGGGACGGGCGGGCAGGCCCGCCAGGTGTCCCGGGACGGGGCGGGCGTGGGCCCGCCAGGCGTCCCGGGACGGGCGGGTGAGGCCCGCCAGGCGTCCCCGGGACGGGCGGGCGTGGCCCGCCAGGCGTCCCGGGACGGGCGGGCGTGGCCCGCCAGGCGTCCCGGGACGGGCGGGCGTGGCCCGCCAGGCGTCCCGGGACGGGTGGGCGTGGCCCGCCAGGCGTCCCGGGATGGGCGGGCGTGGCCCGCCAGGCGTCCCGGGACGGGCGGCGTGGCCCGCCGGCGTCCCGGGACGGGCGAGCGTGGCCCAGCCAGGCGTCCCGGGACGGCGGGCGTGGCCCGCCAGGCGTCCCGGGACGGGCGGGCGTGGCCCGCCAGGCGTCCCGGGACGGGCGGGCGTGGCCCGCCAGGCGTCCCGGGACGGGCGGGCGTGGCCCGCCAGGCGTTCCAGGACGGGCGGGCGTGGCCCGCCAGGCGTCCTGGGACGGGCGGGCGAGGCCCACCAGGCGTCCCGGGACGGGCGGGCGGTTGGCCCGCCAGGCGTTCCGGGACGGGCGGGCCAGGCCCGCCAGGCGTCCCGGGACGGCCAGGCAGTTATTCGTCCTAAGAATTCATGAAGGTTACCGATTTATTAATGGCTATGCCTATCTCCTTCCAACCTCAACCCGACCCCCACCTACCCAACCCCACCCCACAACCAATGCTCCCCCCCCCCCCCCCCCCCTCTTCTTTCTACACTCTCTCATTTAATAGCTAACAAGTAACTAGTATAATAGATTCATATCAACCGTGCATCTGATGTCTAGGCCAGTCCCTTACGACGCTCCTGATTGGCTGTTGATAAGCCAATCACGGGGCTGGAAACTCTCAGAATTCACATGGGCAGGATGTATGTTCCACCTCTCCTGAGGGATAGTTTTGAAAGACGTAGCCCTAAGGAGAGGTGGAACATACATACTGCCTATGTGAACTCTCGAACGAGACTGTGAGTATCCAGCCTTTTGATTGGCTTATCATGAGATCGCGGTTGATTGTGAATCTGCTATAAGAATAACAGAAAAAAATCGCACACTAGCTCACGTGGAAAGCACTTGGAATTTGAACAATATCGTCAATATGAATTTTAGCGTTGCTGGAATAATTAAGAAGACTTTTTAGCTTCAAGAATGCCATTGTGCTAATTATCATAATTAAGGATAGTTTTAAGATCACAAATCTCATTATGCCAATTATTTACAATGACTAAACGAGAGCAGTGACTCACATCTCTAGTTTTTCATAGGGCTTAATCAAAGGATTTGTTCATGAATGGAAAGTATGAAGTTACAAGGAGTTACAAGGATTAGGATGTCTCAACGACTTGTTAGTCCATCCTAAGAGGAAACATCGTTTGCTCACTTATCTGTAGGAGCAGGTTTTACTGTTCATTCACAGCGTCCTGATGATTTTCATCTAGCTTCCTTTTAAGCTCTTCCACACTGTTCCTGTTTACAACTTCTGGTGGCAGTTTATTCCACGTGTCACATATCTTGAATGTAAAGAAGTTCCCACAATGGGATGTGTTGTATCTCTTCAGTTCTAGTGAGGTAAGGAAAGTTAAAGAAGTTGGACAGCTGACGAAATGTCAAAGGCAGACAGCAATGCAGCTGAGGGCGGAATGGACGCTGCAAACCAACTTACTGCACAGGATAAAGGATGATATGAAATAAGGGAGAGAATAGCAAGGAACACGAATTTTTTCAAAGGAACCCTTTATGCAAATCTTACCTTATTAATTTTGACGATTTTCACACTTTTAACACACTTTTCAACAAAATACTATACTAGGAAATTATTTCTGTTTGAGAAACTGGCCGTACCACTTGAAGAAGCAAAAATTCTCTCTCTCTCTCTCTCTCTAAGGAAATAAGAAACCATTAATTTTCATCATCTCAGATATGTAAGTCTAAATAAGGTTTCATTCTCTCGACAATCCTCTTCTTATTGCAACATAAAAAAAATAAAAACTCGATAATCCTCTTCTTATTGCAACATAAAAAAAATAAAAACTCGACAATCCTCTTCTTATTGCAACATAAAAAAAAAAAAACTCGATAATCCTCTTCTTATTGCAACATAAAAAAAAAAAAAACTCGACAATCCTCTTCTTATTGCAACATAAAAAAATAAAAACTCGATAATCCTCTTCTTATTGCAACAAAAAAAAAATAAAAACTCGATAATCCTCTTCTTATTGCAACATAAAAAAATAAAAACTCGACAATCCTCTTCTTATTGCAACATAAAAAAAAAACTCGATACTCTTCTTCTTATTGCAACATCAAAAAAAAAAACTCGACAATCCTCTTCTTATTGCAACATAAAAAAGAACTCGACAATCTTCTTCTTATTGCAACATCAAAAAAAAACTCGACAATCCTCTTCTTATTGCAACATAAAAAAAAAAAAACTCGACAATCCTCTCTTATTGCAACATCAAAAAAACTCGACAATCCTCTTCTTATTGCAACATCAAAACAAAACAAAAAACTCGACAATCATCTTATTACAACATAAAAAAACTCGACAATCCTCTTCTTATTGAAAAAAAAATATATATATATATATATATATATATATATATATATATATATATATATCTATATATATATATATATATATATAATAATGCGACAAAAATACTGTACAGGAAATGTAGAGCAAATCGCCAAGAAGAAACGAAAGACCGGAAATGGGGATCTTATGACGCAATTTTTCTTTGATCTAACGAAGCCTGAAGTTAAGTAAGGGACGACCTCCCGAGAAAGCACAAAATTTCTCTTGACTCCTCCTCCTCCTCCTCCTCCTCCTCTTCTTCTTCTTCTTCTTCTTCTCTTGTGGCTCTGCTCAAGCTCAATGGCTTCGCTTTTCGAGGATGATAGGAAAGGGACCTACCGTAAGACAGCATAAAAGTGAGCAGAGGAGCAATCAATAACAGAGAGAGAGAGAGAGAGAGCAGAGGAGCAATCAATGTGAGAGAGAGAGAGAGAGAGAGAGAGAGAGAGAGAGAGAGAGAGAATTGAAGTTAGAACAGAGAGGAGAGAGAGAGAGAGAGAGAGAGAGAGAGAGAGAGAGAGAGGGAGAGAGAAGAGAGAGAGCTAAGAGGCATACAAATAACAGGCTCAAAGTGTCCTTGGTGTTTTTTTTCCCTTTTTTTTAATTTCAGTTTTCCCTTAATGCCCTTATCAGCTTTCGCAGATTGTAACTACAGAGACAATATACTTTCCGAGACTACAAAACATTCAAAATATCTACTATTATGAGCTATAAGAGCCTGACAAAAATAAACCATAAAGGATGCCATGAGAGAAGTGTTTTAGGTAAGAACAGACCCGGGTGTCACAGTGTCACAGTAAAAAGTGAACGCCGACTTCACTAAGTCGAAAAGACAATTCTAATTAAGTTTGGTGAAGCGTTCGAGGTAAAGCAGAAACTGTTTCATGATCGTTTAGGATGTAGACTGCCATTACACCAAAGAAAGGAGGAAAAAGTATAATCGAAAAAAATGAAACGGGAAGGAAGCGCTTCAGTGAATGTTTTGTTGTCTCAGAGAGTATACTGTCTCAGTAGCTATAATCTGCGAAAGAAAGCCAGAAAAGATATGAAGTTAACAAAAACACTCGCTGGGCCTGTTATTTTTGTATGTCTCTCTCTCTCTCTCTCTCTCTCCTCTCCTCTCTCTCTTCATCTCGTCTCATCTCTCTCTCTCTCTCTCTTCCTTGTCATTTTCAATGATGGATAACAGTTAGTGCATCAGGTTGTAAAGACAACACAAAGAGTTTCACACAAATAAAAACGACTATGCGAATCCTGAAGCAACGCATTGTAAAAAAGAAAAAAAAAAAAAAAAAAAAAGAACCTCTATAAATGAAATCAGGAAAACCAACGGACCAAGAAAAACTAACATCGGCTCGAACCTAAAACTCCTCTTGGCAAATCCGAGGAAGGAAATGGCCCTCGAAATTTCTTTTGACGGGGAGAGATTTGGTCAAGTCTCGCCTCCCTCCCACTTGCGCGCTTCAGTGACCTCATCCTGGGGGAGGGGGAGGGGGGAGGGGGCATCATCGAGGTCTAGGTCCGGTTCCTCGAAGGAGAAAATGAAAGAAGGCGAGGAAAGTGTCATCCCGTGCTTGATCTGGACGACATCCTACGTTTGAACGGAAAATCTGAGCCAAGTTCACTATATGTCGGAAATAGCAAAGTATTAAAAGATAAATCGATACGAAAATCAGTCAATATCTGGATGAATTGACATGGGAAATCAGCGAAATGACTGAAGGTTTTAACACGACAGAAAATCAGTGAGGGCAGGAAACTGATTAGCCATTCAGTCAGAGAATAATATAACGAACGAACAGCTCAGTAAGTCAGTCAGTCAGTCGCGATATCAGTGAAATAGCTGACGACATCATCAGTCAATGAATTAATTAATAACTGCTGAAATCGTTATAAATACACTAGTTAACTAATCATCAGGTAGGCCAAAAGTAAACAGAGAGTAAAACGTCAGTCACTAAACAAAGTAAACAATCAAGCATTCAGTAAAATTTCCATGGGGCAAAAAAAAAAAAAATACAGAAAATATCCAGTATCGTATAATCCCTTGAATGACGTTGACAATTGGGACAGACTTATTCCAATTAAAATGATCGACACCAATGCAATAGTTTTTATGATTCGTTCCGCTTTTTGAAGAAACTATTCACTGGCAGTTTAATTCGGATCTCTCTACTGTTAAACGGTACCGAAAATGCAGTCATTGCCAGAAATTTGTTTTCACAGAGTTTGCGTAACTGCATCTGGTCAGATAGTATTTTATATCAAGGAAAATGAAGTTCAGTATAGGTGGTTCTCTTTTCTGACCTTTATTGCATTAAAATCGCCCTCTCGCTCACATGCACGACTGGTTCTAATCCATCCGACCCAAAAATTCACTTCAGCAATGTAAATATAATTATGTAGAGTTATCCAGTATTTATATTTGAATAATTACAACATTTATACAATAACTTCCCCCAATATATTTCAGGGGGTTGTTAATTAAGAACATAAAATTCAACTGAACTTAAATTTTCCTCTATGCATTTACTTCCCTCGGGTAGGAAGTATCGTCTCGACCCTCTCGTATACAGCATGGTCGTCACGTTTTACAATTCGGGTACACTAGTTTGTATATTAATACTCAATTTGCTCTACCGTGAATGAACTTGAATCTCTCTTCACATTCCCCCTTCACAAAAACCAGCCCACCCCCAAGAATTGCTCACTAAAACAGGTGGATATTGCATAGTACCTGTCCCCATTCAGGATTCAAGTGCGGGGTTTTGTTCTCGAATCACTCACAGGAAACAGTTCCAAGCTTTTTGTTTTTATGGGGGGGAGGGAGTGCCGGGGGTTAGGATTATACATTCAAGGGAGCCAAAGGAAAGCAAACGCTGTACAACAAAACGAAATCCATCCCTCCCCCGCGCCTTTCAATTCCACCCCGTTGTTACTCACTCAAATACGGAGCCAAAGTTCATTCAGCTTTTTCCTTCGTGTGCGTGATGCAACCCATTCATAAAGAAAGGGTTGTAAACAATCAAGCGGATCGATGGCAATTTCTGCCCCCCACGCAGCTCTTCTTGTGTTTGTATTTGGCATTTCACCATTCGCCCTCCCCCCACCCCCTTTTGCTTTTCAGTTATTCTGATTTTTTTTTTCAAGTATTCTGACTTCTGGCATTTTTTCCTCCAGGTCTTCTGAATTCTACTGATATTTCTCTACCTCTGTAACACGCTCTGTGATCGCTAAGGAGAGAGCACTTTGAAATTTTTTTGCTTTTTGTTTTGTTCAGATATTTCCTTGCAACAAAATTATCTACAGGTTTGTTTTCTTCTGTCTATTTTTCTCATAAAACAAAAAAAGAAATTGTCCAAAATATATTTACTCCGGTTAATCTGACTTCTCTTGTAAATGGGTAAGGATGGTAAAATTTAATGTCTGTACATAAAAAACATTCCTTTGCCATTACTACTTACATAACGTAACCTGTAGAGTACCAATCATAAACCAACGACGAAGTAAACGCAGACATTAACAACATCGATAATAATAATAATAATAATAATACTAATAATAATAATAATCAATAATAATAATAATAATAATAATAATAATAATAATATAAGCAGAACGAAAGCCAAGTTAGAAGTGTGAACGAGCTACAATTTTCCATAACTGTGGATCGTAATGCAATAAAGGACTGAAATATATGTTCTTCTCTAATGTATCCAAGTCTGTAACGACTGCAATAAAAATAAAATCTCCAACATGTTGAATATAAATATAAGCATAACGTTCTATACACAGGCTCATTATTCACAAAATCTTAGAAAATGGAAAATGAACATTGTTACGCCCAGAAAAATAGGCTAAAAAGGGTTAATTATTTGCAACACATGAATTCGGTGCTGCACGTGAAGTTGATTAATGATACCACCCAAATGAAACGCATTTTTTGGTGCCATAAAACAACAGAACATCACTCGATATCATTTTGGCTCAAAAGCCCATATTTGCAGCCAAAAGGCTTTAGTTCCATGTTTCAGTGATAAATGCATTTGTAGTTTCATGGAACGAAACATTTTTATCAACTTAAAAAAAATCGTATCATTATAACTGTGAGCTTCGGTGTTTCAGATAGTTTATTTTTGAATGACATCGAGGAGTGTTTTTTTTTTCACTTTTTATGAATGTTATTGTAGGAGATCGGGCATGAAATTTGAAACAAACAAAAATAATATTAATTGGATTTCGAATGTCGAATTTAGGAAAAATGTTATCACGGGGTATAAGTGGTAATGTATCAATATGCGTGTGTGTGTGTGTGTGTGTGGTCTGTTGCCAGGGCGGGGTTGTTAGGAAAAATCTTCCCTTAGTAAAAGGAGAACTATATATCATGAAATGAGAGAGAGAGAGAGAGAGAGAGAGAGAGAGAGAGAGAGAGAAGAGGTCTCATATATATATATATATATATATATATATACATATATATATATATATATATATATATATATATTATATATATATATATATATATATATACATACATATATATATATATAATATATATATATATATATATTATATATATATATTATATATATATATATATATATTTACATATTTAGCCGGCCTTGAGAGAGGCTATATACGTAATCGGAAATAATTGAGGGAGGACAGAAGGAAATTAATCGAACTTACCGTAAAACTGATAATTAGTGATAATTTCTTTAGAGGAAAGGTCGCCAGAAAACTCAGCTCGTTACTTTACAGCTATTTATTTACAAAAAAAAAAAAAAAGGCCCTTGCTGGCCTGGAGAAAAAGGTAACTTATAATCTCTCACAATGGATAGCTGGCTACAATGTAATTGGATACAAGCTGGTTTCATAAACTTGGGTAATGCACACTTGCGGGCAGAGAGACTGGGCACGTGACTCATGGAATCTGGAAAAGAATCCCAGATTAAACAAGATAAAAGAAAAAATGACTTCTTGCTTTGATTAAGGCTGATTATTTATCTAACATTGGGGAAGGAAACTTTACTGGTTCACTGAGGTATGCACTGAAAGCTTGGTCTTTAACAAGTCACAAAGGGAAGCACGTGGCCCGATGAGGACAAAGGGCTTTTGATGTAGAAGGGGTAAAAATGAGACTTGAAAATGAAATTAGCAAGAGTCGTATGGTAGTAGAAGGTGCTGGGTTGAAGTTTACACTTTTAGACGTACCTGGATGCAATATTCAGTGTATCGTTGTGGAAGAATGTGGCCTGACTCTGTTCAGGTCTGGGGTTCGTGCCCACCAGTACGCCGAGCCGATAGGCTTAAGTCTGGGAGGCTGGCCGGCTGGACATCTGTCCTGGATCACAGACTGCAGAGGACTGAGGGAGATTCTGGTTGTTTTTGAATCACGGGGCTTCCAAATACCGCCTCGGGCATCGCCTGAAAAGTGATAAACACAACACCAGCAAATTGGGAAGGAAAATAGGTCTTATTGTAGAAGTCCCTAAAATCCATCTCGAAGCCTAGCTACTCTTGTGACTTGCCTCTCTTACCCTAAGCTTCCATCAGACCGGAAATACCTCCCTACGACATGCCCCCCCCCCCCCCCTCTCTCCCAACAACAGTTGCTTTAGGAGAAGGCATGGCTGCTTCTTTTATAACTAATATCACTAAAACTCTGCTGGGAAGGCGAGGCGTTCTATAAACGTAGCAGCTCCCCCTGTTAAGAAGGCATTCACTCCCTTTCGGGCGTGAAGGTCTTGGCTTAAATAAGTTGCGCCTCGACTACCCAGTTCTCTTACTCTAACTTGAAGTTTTAGAGCAGCGATACGGCTTACTACAATGGCCTACCTAACTTATAGGCAAAGATGCTAAGTGTACTCATTAATGTAGTGATGTAATCTAGCCTAAGTAATAACTACGGGTTTGGGTCTGTGACGACAG